>NW_009723312.1:0-214 GCF_000703405.1 Apaloderma vittatum | reverse complement strand
TGAGTTAGGAAATTTGCTCTTCTGGCTGGAGATCCATGGGGCAGTACAGATGCAAATGTAAATGATGGTTCAGAAACCACAGAAACACCTGAGAAGGGTCAGGTAGGAATGAGGGCTTCTACCCAGAAAAATGCATTGGGAATGTTGGCTCAAGTGAAGTGCATCTGCACTATGACACGCAGTGTGGGCAAGAAACAGGAGGAGCTGGAGGCCG
>NW_009723311.1:107290-119731 GCF_000703405.1 Apaloderma vittatum | reverse complement strand
CAACTCTGACAATTCTATGATTCTGTGATCACTGGAATTGTTGCACCAAACTGACAATAAAATAAAAAAAGGCCACTGAACAGATTTCACCGAGCAGTAACGATTTCTTCGTTAACCTCACGCTGACCTTACAGCCAAATCCACAGAGAAGTTGAAGAGAAGCGATGAAGAATCAGGAGGCGGAGGCTGAGCTGTGAAGAACAGCGTCTGTCTTGCAAAAGGGAACACGTCTCGTCATGTGGACAAAACCAATTTGCTGGTTGGTAAACGTGCCACAATCTAATTTTGGAAACAAAGCTGAAAGCTTGCAGATCAAAAGCACCAGATATTCAGGTTTTACATAAAGCAGCTTTGCAGATGAAAAATGACATGTAGCAGACATGGAGTAAATGAGTCCTGGCATCCTTAACTGAGAGGACTGAACCAAATTTCAATTGCTAAACCCACTGCACTCACTCCTTCCACAACATAAGCACCACAGCGGAAATTCTGAGACTAACCAGCCAGGCCTGAATTTCCTCCCACGAAGACAGCTTATGCAGACATATGGAGAAAAAAAAATGCAATCATTTAACAAATTAGTAAAAAATAGTGGAAAACTGTGAAAGTTGGGCATTCAGTGGATGACTGTTTCACCAAAACTACGTGAGGGCTTAAAACCCCCACAATTCCGGAAACAGGTGAAGTAAATGTTAGTAATGGAAAAATGCATGATGAAAAAAGATGCAATTTGCAGGGTGAGTTCAAACAAAATGAACCAAGAGGAGAAGAATTCGTGTTACAAATTTCTGACATATCTAGACGAGGCATAAATCTGTAGATTGTAGCTCCCATCACCAAACTGGGGGCCAGCAGGGGTGAGAACCGGGCTGAGTCCCACCGTGGAGGAAATCACCAAATCCACCCAAAGGTCTGCGGGCGGGACTATAAAGCATTAGCAGCAGTCCCTGCCCCTGCTCTGGGGTGGGAGTTTGAAATAGTTTTGACTACTCTTATCTCCTTGGGTTTGGGGGCAAAGAAAGACAGGAGAAAATTAATGACTACGGTTCTTCTGGTTATTTTAGATAGATTTACAACCGTTTCCAAATTGCATTAAACCTTCCGAATTTAGGACAGGAAACTTCTCATTATCTTTCACAAATCTAATTAACTAAATGAACACGCTCCAAGCAACAGCAAATTCTCCCCGTGAGCTTTTGGGTAAAGGGATTCTCTTCCACGTGAAAGAACAAAACAGCCAAAAGGGACAGTTTAAACCTGCAAAGAACACTCAGGGTATAAAAATATTAGAAATACAATGGCCAAGAGCCTCGGGGTATCGTTATCGTCCACGGCAGTCTAGTAACGAGGGCCCAAGATTGGGAAGCGGGATTAGAAACTGTCGTTCAAAGCTATGGGGAAAAAAATAGATCAGCAGCAGAGGTGAGTTATTTTCTTCAGGAGCATGTCGCCCACCCCGTGACACTCCAGTGAGGGAAAGCTGCTGCAGCGAGAGACAAATTGCTATTTGCTTAAAAAAAATAAATAAGAAAAAAAATCCTACAGAAGCATCTCTGCTTTGACCCGATATGTAATTTAGAGAGGGGAAAAAATGCCACCCTTGAAATTACTTTGGCCCCGTATTTTTTAACTGTCAGAGACAATTTCTTTGAAATCTAATTCATGATTTGCAGGCTTCATTAAGTTTTCGCAAGTAATTTTAAACTTAAATCACCTTGGCAAATCCATCATTTATTGATAGAAACATTAGGGCTCTAATGGAGCGTGACTTGTGATGGAACAAGATAGGAAAGGATGAGGGTAGAAAAACGTGCTCCCTTCTGCCACAAAAGACCTTTTTGTCAAGGAAAAAAAAATCAGACAGGGATAAAAAATTAGGTTTTCTTTCTCCCCAGCAGGCAATTTAAGAAGAGTTTTTGAAGTTGTTAAAATTATCTTCTAAAACTTTGGCAAGAAGATACAAGCGAAGCTCAAGAACAGGTGTAAGTTTTTGGTTTTCTTATATTGTGGGGATATCGTGGGGATGGAATGCAGCGAACTTCCATCCTCTGAAAGGGAATAAACAAAAACATGCCAAAGCAAGGAAATTACAACGGAGAAGCCCAGACTTCTGTTACCAATTTAATCCCTCACCATGCTGAATCCCGTGACTCCTGCTGAGAACGTGTTGAAACAGTAGAAAGATGATGATTATATTTTGATTTATGTTTAAGGATTTAGTGTATAGCTACTCCAAACTTTACCAAGGAGATAATTTTCAAACTAACGGCATTCCAATCACGCTGCTCAGAGGCCCATTATATACACAGAAGCCTGGACAGGTCTGATCCTACCCCAAAAAAATCTCACTTTGTAGCCATCTCCCTCCAGTGCAGCCTGCCAGACAGTCAGGAAAATATTTCTTTTCGTGCTCCAGACAGCAGGTTTATTGACTGCACTTTTTTTATCGTACTGCCATTCCCTTTGTCCAGCCATTATGATTTCTAGCCCCCTCGCCCCAGTTTGGAACAGGTGTGATAAAACTTACTTTTCACGTATTAAATGCAGCCCCCTATTTTAGAACAACTACCCTCCTCACTTTGAGCTGTGTGCGTATTTCTGTGACTTCCTCATTTATTTTTTATATGTACATAACGAGTAAGAATATATGAGAATAAGAATATTAAATAAGCTGAATGTAATGCATTTTAAATAAACCTGCGACTTTTTTTTTTTTAGATCTAAATGAAATGCAAAGTAAGCACCTCTCGAATGCCCGTGGCTAAATTTACCACTGCGAACGTAATGGGTGTGCTGATGAAACATTTACAGGCACCTGTTTTGGCCATCAGGAGAGAAGGTTTGCACATCTAGTACCCCCAGCTTTACATCCAACTTCTCTGCAGTGCAAACGCCTGCTTCACATGTTCAAACGAAAGATGAAATGGGAAAATTCGTAAGGTTCAAAGTCTGGACCTCTTTTTTTTTTTTTTAAAGAAAACATGTTCAAGACAGTGCTCAGGCCACCACGTATGAGCTGAGATTTATAAAGTTCTGCCATTTACATTTCAGTTCCGTTCCAATAAATGCCATTATTAAGTTTTCAGACGAGCAATAAGAAAGCTATTAATGTGTTTTCTTCGTGTTAATCAATTCAATATGGGGATTGAGATGTTAACTCTACTTTATATTATGGCCTTCATAATTTCTCATTCTTACAATACATAAAATAAACAAAGGGGTTTTGGATTCCTCTTGGATTCATTTTTATCTCAAAGTGAAAGCTGCGCAAGATTTGTGGCTTCAGACGCATCGTTGCTGATAAGCTTCTCCTTCCTTCCTCCTCCCAAGCTAAATATATAAAGAGACTTTAACAAAATTAATTGTCGTATCCAGCGTTCATGAATTTCTATGCTCGTGTAATTCATTTTGTTGCAGAGAGCAAAGGCAAAGGAGGTTCTCTCGCTGCCAAGGTTACAGGATTCATGAGCAAGCCTGCTCAGGACTAAGGGGGAATAAGTAAAGAATCTCCCTCACCCCTCCTCTCCCTGGGGACACCGCAGTCTTTAGGAGAGCAGGAGAATCCAACCATTTCTGCCACAATTTGTGTAATGGTCAATAATAACTGTTACTCCCAGCCTGGGGACCTACTGGGTTCGTGTTCACCTCTGGCAACTCCAGCTCCCCCTCGGCAACTCCAATCTTCGACCCAGGCTTGACGTGAGACATGCTTAATTTCTTCTTCCATTTCAGCTTGAAACAGAGGACTTGGCGAGCTGCTAGCTCACCATAAACCAAAGAAAGTGATCCAAACCTATGTGTTTATTTACAGGAATGCATCTTTACCCTCTAGGCACAACGGCATTCCAGAGGGAATACAGAAGGCTCAGCCCTGTGGTCACAGGACACAAAACCAGGGAATGTGTAGATTCATTCTTACCCAAGGAATTCTTCCCCTGTGAAGTGCTGCTGCGGCGGGCAGAGCCCTGAACCACGCTGACTCCGTGTCGCTCCACCTCGGAGCTGACTTGCAGACGTGACAGGGCGCTCGGGGCACGCACTTCACATCCCGGCAGGTCTAATTTTCACCAAGGGTCAGAATTCAAGCCTCTCTAAATTATCTCCGAGTCAAGGGGGAAATGTTCAAACCACACTTTTATTATGCAGGATGTAGTTAACTGTCTGTTTAATCTCATCTTCCTTTTGCATTAATTTGTCTCTTTATCCGATTCCACCACCGCCACTTAGAAGAGCACCTAGAAGTTGCGTAAGAACCACCTCTGTAACAAGTGTCAAATTCTTGCCTACTTAACTCCACTTAACTCTGTTCAATCAGAGCACAAGTCAACCTAACATCCCCACGGCGTAATTGTGCCAAGGACAGGAGGTGAAGTGATGGACAAGTGGGAATCGACATGGGGACATCTCCATGTCCTCTTCTCTCGGAAGGTTAGAGCAACCAGGCTTTCAGAGATCACAAACTTGATCCTCTTAATTCACGTTATTTAAATTGTGGATACATTATGTTAAGCTAAACAAGGCAGACAGGCTTTGAGGAGAGAGAGAATAATCGTGTGGCTCAAGAAACATGCTGCAAGAGGGGCATTTTCTGCCCTCATCAGCTTTTTTCTCTGTCCCCAAGCATGTCACTTTTCACAAACTCTTTACAGAACAGGGCTCCTTAACCTTTCTCTGATAAATTAATCCCCTCTAGAGAGGTTCACATGGAAAAATTTTGAGAAAGAGAGATATTGGAACCCTTGAATTTAATATGCTATTAAAAAAGGGGGTGTGGGGGGGACAACACACTAATGAGATGTATCAACTTTAAACATAAAAGCTGTGGAACAGAGAAGGACCGAGAGGCTATAACTCTACATGGTGTCCTACTGAGACCAGAAATAAGCACACGCAGATATTTAAAATATCGTGTTGCTCATTTGTATTGAAATTGTTTCATAAGGGCCCATGGGAAGCATTTATTTGTCCATCTCTGAACCTGTCTGTTAGTGTCTGATGTGGCAGAGACCTCACCAAAGCAAATTCACACCAGGACACACCACGAGCCTCTCTGCGTGTTGCCCCAGCCTCGCAGGGGGAGACTACAGCTCCTCCAGGCAGGCAGCAACTCCAAATGGGCAGCTACTCCAGCAGAACATTGCTCAAAATACATCTGGAATGGGTGGAGAACGACATTTAGGTCAAAAAAGTGCCTTTGCGTTTCCTAGATCAAGGCAGGAGAGTAGTTCTGCATCCCAGAGGGTGATCCTCAAAGAGCTACGCGGTCAGGGTGACAGATCTGGGGTGTCGAAGGAGAGTTCTAGGAGCTGCCCCTGGTTCGGGAGCGAGGAGCCTGGGGAATCCGGCATCCCACTCCTCTGGACCCTACATGGCCCCACCAAAGATGTGGAAACAAAGAGCTGCGTTCTCCACTCTACCATACATAGCACTAGCTGATCCTTATGGGATGAATACAAAAATATAACCTCACCCAACCACAAAATCTAATGACTGTGTGGAAAAGGGACATGTTAAACCCTCAAAGAGTGCAGCTCAGTGTGGAATGAGGTCTGTCCCCGTTGCCCCCTTAGCAGGTCAGTATCGAGCACATTCCAGGAATTCAAAGTATTCAGAAAAAAGGAATTTCAAATACGTGGCAGTGAAAGGCTCATTGGAAAAGCACCCATTCCAATAGGAATCACTGAGAAAAAGCTTTAACTTGCCTGTTTGCCTTTAACTCAAATATCCTCCTTGCATTTAATCACTGCAAACCTATGGTATGTGCCAGTGGGAGCATTTTGTCATTGGAAAGTTCTTGTCATTAGAATGCCTTCAACAAGCAATTGCAAAGCAAAAAAACCGAAGTCAAACACTTGGCAGACACACGGTTTTCAGATGCACTCCATTTCCCTGATTTTTTTGTGAAAACCGATGACTAGCTGCAGCAGGTACCCAAAATTAGTACCCAGAATGAGAAAAAGAGCCTGGATTTTAGAGTTTAACGGATACACATTGCATTGGCTCTGGAATATACAGCTCCCTGCCAGGCAGCACTTACGCTGTTTTTTTGCCAGCGCAATGGTTGGAAGTACCGGACCAGAAATGGCAAGACCACACAAGAAGAGAGAGGACTCTCTGTCCCATTAGAGGATGGTGAGGAGTTCTAGAACACCGCAGGAGAGCAAACACCACTCCTGACTTTAGCATGGGCAGCAAGGAACTGCGGGAACTGCCGGCCTGTCGCTCTCACCTCGATCCCCGGGAAGGTGATGGAGCAACTAATCCTGGAAACAATTTCCAAACACATGAAAGACAAGAAGATGATTGGGAGTAGTCAAAAGGGGAAAACTCACATTTAAATAACATGATAGGTCTGTGGCTGAGCGGAGAGCAGTGGAAGTTGCTTACCTTGCCTTTGGTATGGCTTTTGGCACCCGTAGCTCTGCAGAGAAAGACCTGCCGGTGTTGGTGGATGTTACGCTGATCACGAGCCACTCTTGCCACAACAAAGACCAGCAACAAAGGCCAACAACGTCCTGGACTGCATTAGGAGAAGCACTGCTGGCACAGCACAGGACGTGATCTCTGCTCAGAACTGGTGAGGCCATACTTGTGTCCGGTTCTGGGCTTCCCAGACCAAGAAAGAAATGGACTGACTGTGCTGAGTCCCGCTCAGGGCTATAAAGATGATTTGACTGGATCGTCTTTCCTAAGAGGAGAGACTGAGAGAGATGGGACTGCTCAGCCTTGTAGAAAAGAAGATTCAGAGTGGCTTATCAGCACGTGTAAATAACTGATGGGAAGGAACGAAGAAGAGGGTGTCAAGTAGGGCACAAACTGAAAAGCAGGACATTTAATCTCAATACAAGAAGACATTTTTCTTACTGTGAAGGTGGTTTGCCCAGAGAGATTGTGGAGTCCCCATCGGTGGAGGTATCCAAAACCCAACTGGAGGCAGCCTGCTCTAGCTGCTCCTGCTTGAGGAGGGTCTCGGATGACCTGATCTCCAGAGGTTCCTTCTCACCTAACTAATTCACTGAGAACACAGATGGTGAAGGCAAATTATTGCAGCAGAGATTAGGAAATTAATATCCACGAGAATCCAGGTGTCATTTCTCTTGGAAATGTGTGTTTTTTCTGCAGCCAAAGTTCAACCAATTTCTTTGCAGGCAGCAGCACCCCACAATTCCTGCATTGCAAGATTAAGACATTACACCAGAGAACCAAACTCCCTGGCTATTGCGGTTGGAATCTCCTATAACACTGTAATACCCCACCTCACACACTCGAACAAGCACTATTTGGACTGCCACATGGGGAAGTGGAAAGGAGATTTCAAAAACCCTAAAATTAAGGATAATAGCTTGGCTCAGTCGAAGACAAGACACAGCTCCTCCTGACTTCACTGTATTTTTACCACATTGAAAGTGGTAACTTGTGTATTGATTCTGTGCTGACACTTGATGCTCTATCATGTAACTAAATCCCTAAATGGCTTTAAATGAATCCAGCAAAACGGAGCGATCCAGCAGCAGAGAGCCATTCCAGGGTCCTGGCCTCACACATCTGATCATTCTTACATGAAAACCGACACTCACGTGAACTGCGTTGGAAGAGAGAAAACTTAGGACAGGCGACTAGAAAAGCCATCCTCGGTGCTCTTCTGTGCTAACTGTCGTTATGAAAGAGCTGCCTGCGCCACTTGTACACAAATGGGTGTCAAAGCACGACCCAGGTTTCCGCTGAGCACACCCAGCTGCAGGGAGTGACACCAAAGGGCCACCAGCGGTGGTGGCAGCAACAAGGGCGCTCTGCTGACATTTATTAAATACCAGCCCCATCTCACCGCGCTTCGAGATATGCCACGCATCCTCCTCCTGCTTCCTTCACAGCCCCCAAAAGAAAATCAATTTTTTTTTTCTTCCCCAAGCTACCTGACCTTGAACAAACCATCACTTCTCTTTGTTTGAATGTATTCAGCTGCTTTTCTGCCAACTACAATGCGCTCCCTATTCATCGAGAAAAAGGCAGACCTGAAAGAAATCCGCAAGATATTTTTGTGTGTGTGCGTATTGTATAGAGAGTAATGCTGATTCTCTACACAGCGTTTAAATATCCTTTAACAATTTTGATTAATTCAATCTTACTGCAAGCCCTTTGGTCCCGAATTTTCAAAAGAAAACTAAATATCTTGTGTGATAAATCTTACAAGCACCTGGTTTTGAATCAGAACCTTTTTGTTACGTGCTTCATGACTTTCCACTTCCATCATTCTCTAGAGAAAGACTTCTTGCCTGTTTTCTTAAATATCTTCAAAATATCTTCTGAATCTTTTCCATTTTGCACCATTTGTATAAATTACCTAGTTTTTTTTTACCACGCAATTCAGTTTGTACTTCAACGTGCCCTTCAAGGTGACCTCTGAAAAGGTTTCCTAAATGCCGAGGTTAGACACTTGTCACCCAGGGGCACATGAGCAGAGCTAAGGATGGTGACGGGTATTGTTCAGCTTTCCTGGGGTTCAGAGCAGCAAAAATGTCTGGCAGAGCAAGCACACCCGTGGTGTACGGCAGCCAAGTGAAAAATGGAGCAAGCAAGAAAACCAAAATGTGTATCGATGTACAAATAATTCAATAATCTATCACTGAAAAAAAAATGAAAAAAGAAATTGTATCAAAGACAATTAGGAGGGGGAGTGTAAGTAGGCGAACATGTCTCACCAAGAATGAACTGAACCTACACGAGGATTCTCTGCTCCCAAGGATGCCCCCTGCAATGCAAAGGCATAAAAGAGGGTACACAAAATAACTGCAGCACAAAGTGAATTAAAGATTATGTTGTGGTTAAAATAATCTTTCTATGTGCCTCATTCGCTGCTAGTGCCACGACACTGCAGGTAAATTGTGTTACACTATCATCATCCAAATTACCAGAGGCACTGACAGCATCAAGTAGGAAATGCGTACACTCAGAAATTGTAAAATCAAGTTCTCTCTTTGGTTCCTGATAAGATACATTCCTTAACACAAAATCTACTTCTCTCTCTTCCAGTTAAGTCATTTCCCATGGTCGAGTCAGTCACTGATTTTGGTGCTCATTTGTAAAATGACGCAGGGAGTCCAAGATCCCAAATGATTAAAGGTAATTAGTCTGTATTAAAGATGATTACGGATATAGCTGCTTGCAGGCATTGATTACCACTGATTGGTAATCACCACTGAATATGTTGGCTTTATAAGTCTGGGAATGTATTTCAAAAGGTACAAGGACCTGTGTCTGGAACACCGGCTCAACCTCCTTCCTACACCTCAGCTTCACAGCAAGGACTCAGCCCACAGCGACCAGCTGGGACAGACCCCCTCGCTGCGCAGGGCCACAGTATCTGCAGGAAGCAGTTACACCACACAGGGGGTACCTTGTGCCTATCGTGGAGTCTGGGGAATACAGAGCACCTGAACGTCATCTGTGGCCTTAAAGCCAACACACTCCCCCTCCCAGAGAGCCCAGGATTAGTCACGTTTTAGAGCTGCCGATCAACAGATCCGTGTTTCCTCGTTTCAACTAGGCGTCACTGCCGAGTTAAATAAAAGGAAGGAGTTGAAAGAACTTCAGCTGCAAATTACACCTAATAAAGTGGTCTGCCCATCACCTTATTCTTCAATTGCAGCTGACAGATCCAAGACAAGGACTGGATGCTACTGGCCTGCTTGCAGGCTGACAACACAAGAAGTCATCTTCCCTTCTCTTTTTGTATATGTAAAAAAAAGTTAAACATTTAGTTTACTGTCACTTTCTAATGTTGTCTGAAATACACTGTGACACATCAAAAATGTTCACAGAATGAATAAAAAATGTGCTGTCTGTTTCAATAGACTACCTCAGTCACTCCTCTGCATTTGATGTTGCCTGTGCTTAAACGTCTAAAGCTGCCTTAATGATTTATTTTATCGCCTTCCTAAAACATTCCTTTCTTTTCCTGCTGTTCTTCCCCTTTTCAAATAAAATCGTATAAACTGTCCACGAGCAGTTACAACAGACACAAAATCGGGGGTCAGTCATCAGCTAAAACCAGTGTGGGTCAGGTGTATGTAAGGCCAACGAGCTCTACTGGCGCAGTCAGGTCCTGGTCCACCTCGGTGTCAAAATGCCTCCTGATTTAACCACGGATGAAGCACGTAAAAATTTGTCCTCTGCAACAGTAAGGTCCCATCACACTCACTCAGATGTGAGAGCACTAAGGATTTCCCAGGAGTCACCGCACCTTCAGGATTTAGCCTTCAGCTAAGCAAACGTGGAGCTGAACTACTTCCTCACCACTTGCAACGCGCGTTAAAACACCCAGACAAAACCCACGCAGTTGTGGAACGTATTTTATAACCACCATTACGAGAGTTTTCCTTTGGAGAGGCCGGTTGGAGACCCGTACCACTCACATTTTGTCTTCTACAAGACGGGAAAGTTGAGAAACGGGCCCGGAAAACAAGTCATTGCAAAAGTGCTTCCACAACAAAGATCACAAATTAACCTCTGATTAGGGATTATAAACCAGTAAGGAGGAGGCCCAGACACATCTCTGTTGTAGCCTAATTGACACACTGCCAAATACTTCTGAGGAGAGACCCCGATGAATTTTGTGGTGTGGGGCAACGGGAGATGGATCTGGCTGCCTTTAAGCCAGGCATCATGGCAGCGGCAGCAGCTGCGTTCGATCCGTCTCTACAGATTTGGGAATTAATCTCCCAGTCAGCCAGGCTGGAGGTCAGAACCAGATTTCTCCTGACAAAAAGCACTATTCCAGTCGGTGCAGCCAGATGATATGAAAGATATTGTACTCATTGCAACATGAATCAAAATCCATACTGACTAGGCTGAGGCACGGGCATTCATCTTCATTTCTGAGCCGAGCCGAACCAGGAGAGAGGCGGCACAAAGAGCTGCCAGCCCCCTGCATTATCTCATCTCTACAAAGAGTATTTGTGTTAGGCATGGAGCTTAATTTAGGACAGTTTGATTTTCCTTTCCCCACACCCCTTCCCCTGCTAACACTTTATTCAAGGAATCAATTAGGCCTTGATCAACCATTGATCGAGAGTTCCCAATGGGGAGCCCTAATGCATTTTATCTGCCGTTACCCTTCCTAAATAACACCTATTTCTGAGCATGCACTTAATTCTTTCCATCAATACTCTGCCATCCTTCAACAAGCCTGTTAATAGCATTTTGGAGGTGCACTTTCAATGAAATCCTCCTTTGACAAATGAATTAGTGAAGCTATCGGGATTTCCTTCGGCGCGTTTGCATTTTCCAGCCACGCAGGCAAATAAATTCCAACCCCCTCACCTCCTGCTTAAAAAAAAAGGTTAAAAGTCATGCGCTGGAGTTCAAGATACTAAATGAAGGCTGTTCAGAACAAATAGAAGATAACCAATAATGCTTTAAAGCAAACTTTCATTATATTTCACTAAATTCCCTACGGAGTGAAAGATCTTTACAGCCCCTAGAATTTTTCACTGTCATTAGCATTTCCCTCGCAATATTTCTTCTACAGGAAAGACAAAAAACAGGTGCATATCAACTTTGACAAGATTTCAGTATATGATTAAGTCAGTCACATGGATTTAAACACACTTAACTTATCTGCTGAATAGGAATAGACTTAAGCCTATGCCTGAATGCTTTGCTGAAAAGAAGCTAAAATGAATTGGTTATAATTAAATGCCTTTGATGAAATTTCTGCAACTCCCTATTGTGTGGCATCAGCACTGAAATGCTAATAAACCAGTTAAAATTAAGCTTATTACCAAGTAAAATAAACCACAGAGACACTTCTGTCTTTTCTTATTTTACATCACCGTTTATGTAACATTATTTTGCATTAAAGAAATAAAATAATTGACCAGGCCTAACATACCAGCCTTGCAGAGCAATGACTGCAGCACGTCGCAATCCAGGAGACGATCCACAGATTCCTCCACATCACCCTGCAGCGCTTCTCCTCTCGATCCAAGAAACAGCTTTTAGCTACGTCAGCACTTATTGCAAACCCTCACTCCAGATCACTGCCAGAGAGACGCTACTCACCAGGCGCTGCTCAACACGTGGAGAGCTCTTTTTACAACCAAACGCACGCAAGATGAATTAAAAAATAAAGCATTACCACACGGGCTGCTCAGAAACCGTTGCATACGCGTGCCAGGACTTGCATGCTCTGAAGTGCATCGTGTTAACGCAGGAACGGCCTCGGCCTCTTGACAGCCTTCCGCACGCTGCCCAGCAGGAACCTGCCCACCCGGGGTCAGGGCTGGTGTTCTCCCAGCCTTGCAGGGCAGCAGGAACAGCCACGGTCACTGTGACAAAGGAGGAGGCAGGGACCCAATATCTCCACCTCTGCTCAACAGTTTCAACAGCAAGAAGTTTGAAAACGTGTGACAACAGGATGATGTCAGCAAAGACAAATGCTGC
>NW_009723311.1:93198-107259 GCF_000703405.1 Apaloderma vittatum | reverse complement strand
AGAAAAGGCAAAGGAGAGGTGCCAAGCGACCCCCCTGCCAGTTCTGCCGGGTTTTCTGAAGCCTGTTGCTTTCCAACAACCCGAGACCATCTGGGAACTGCATACAAGATCGATGACCTTGTCCCTTCACCTCAGCCTCCGTTTCTTCATTTTCAAAAAGATTTAGCACCATCTGCGCGCGTGCCTCAGACAGCCCCGTGTGCTAGGCTGAGTAGGAAACACGGGGCGTTTTGGGACCTGAGCAGAAATCCCGCCCGGCTGGAGCTCTGGCAAGGACAAACACAGAAAAGTTTTAAGCTCTATAATATCTAAACCTTCTGCACAAAGCCTTTCTTCAGTTCGATTGTGAGCCGTTTCCTCAGGAAGGCGAGCAACTCAGCAGCACCAGCTCATTTCTGTGAGCAACTGCTCACGAACGCAGAAGGTGGAAGAGATTCAGGTTTTCCAAACGTGAAAGAGGTTGTGAGGACTGAGCTATGCTTGAAATCGTACCTGTTACATTCCAGTCTGCTGTCTCGAATCTGCATGGGACCAGGCAAAATACCCATGAGGAATTACAATGATTTGTAAAATGTTTTGAGAAACAAAGCAAGAAACGCGTGAATCTACAGACCGTATTTTTTTTACAAGCCAGCAGTAAAAGCCATAGAGGAACTCATTACAATTTACTGCGACACGTAAAACGAGAGCATTTTCACACATCTCATGAAAAACAGAAAGTAGCCATTATTTTTCAATCCTCTACCATTCTGTGGGCCATTTTCAACACAGCTAAGCAGGCATGGCATTCAGGCTGTAATTTTCACAGGGACTCCAAGCGAGTTAATGGCCGAGTCTTCATTGAAAATTCCGGTCTTAACTTTGAGTTGCCAATTGCAGTAACTGCTCCCATAATCAAATACCATAGTCAGTGATCCTTCAGTGCTTTTGCTCCTTAAACTGGCTTATGTTACTCAGTTTGACACTTCAAAAAGAGAAAGGAAAAGAAAAAACAAGCACATTATGGTGGTTTAGTTATGTTCTTCCACTTGTGGGCATTAAATAGAGGCAGCACAGCTCTGCCCATAGATCAGAAAAAGATGCAGACATCCAAACAAACAAACTTCTCTCTTTATCACAATAAAACTAAGGTTAACCCTTATCAGTAATCTATGATGTCTTACAAATACATACAGAGCCCCACACAGAGATCACCAGTTCATAAAAACACGTCAAACACTGTTCTGTGCTAAAGGCATCAAAATAAAATGCATTAAGAGGATATTCAAGCTACAGATGGGTGGCAAGTTCATAAAAACACGTCAAACACTGTTCTGTACTAAAGGCATCAAAATAAAATGTATTAAGAGGATATTCAAGCTACAGCTGGGTGGCGTTCACATGGCTCTGGCAATGTCACTGGAGTCGGGACTGCTTCACACAGGGGCATAAATCTTCTCCTGACAAAAACGGTGCTCTCCGAATGGCGACAACCTGCCTTCGTTGTCACAATCACACAAACTCACCTCTCCCAGGCTGGTATTTCTGCCTTCAAAAAAATAAAAAGCTACACTTTGGGAACTTGCACATGAACAGGCACAAACACCACTAAGAGCTCCCAAGTCCCTGGGGTGCCCGCTTTGAGCTGAAGACAGCCTGTGACCCAGCTGCTCTGCAGCTTTGGGAACAGAAGAAAGCTCTATCTAATTTTCCTGACAACCACTCTGTAGGAACGCATTTCCTCATCCCATTCCCACAGAGCACATAGCCAGTTCAGAGAAAGAGTTGTAAAGTGCAGGGCAGCATTTAACTGATGAGATTAAGACAAATATTCCTCCGTCAAGAAAAGGAATGATGACATTCTAGGACATGGGAGCAAGCTGGCTGTGGAAAAGCTCCAAGAGGCTGCTGCCAAGTCACTACAATGAGAGGAAAAGGGAATTTTGGGTTTCTCCCAAGCTGACGGATGAGGACAAGGCAGTCTAGGCTGCCTTGAGTCCCAGCAGCTGGTCCTGCCCACCTCCAGAGCTGCACACTCCTCCGCAGCAAAAGAAGAAAAGCACTGTGCCGAAACCCTGCCCGTGACTGGCTGGAGAGAGCTTTCGTCTGGAAGCCTTTTAAGAATTAACCCGCTACTAAAGCAACAGTTCTGACAACACAGAGAGAACGCTTCCCAGCTCGGGAGCCTGTGTGTGGTGTCCACACGCACCCAGACACACACCCACTGGCGGCCTCTGTGCCCACGCAACAGCAGGAGCGGAAGAACATCATTGCCTGGGGAGCCGCTGTTAGGGCACAGCCAGCCCTGCCGTGGGCACAGCTCACTCTCTCAAATCCCTCAGATACACTCCTGATGAGCAAAAGGTTAGCAGGTACGTGAAAAAACAGGCTGAGTTTATCTATAGCTATGTATCTATTATTCCTCACTGACACAGGAGCCCCCAAAGTCTTAATCTTGCAGAGTCCTTTTCTGCTTTTGCATGCAAAATTGACGCTGCTTTCTTCTGAGGTGCAAGCATTAGTGTAGACTGTTCCTTCACGGACTGTCCCCGGAACCGCGTTAACTGAGTTACTAGTCTGGGCAAGCTCCCTCCCCGCAGCAGGACGCGGGGCAATGCTGCTCCTCACACCAGGAAAGGCAGCACACACATTCCAAGTGTGCTGTGAGCAAACACCAGTTTTAGTCAGCTGCCGTTTCATTTATTCTGTAGGCAGGGCTCTAAGTGCAACACACACACAAACCACCCATATCCTTAGTATAAGACTGTGGATTTCAACTCATACAGGAGCATCAAGAGCCTCAACTCCCATCATGCGGAACACACGGACTGCAGCAACTTCTTCGCTCGGTGAAACCGGACTTGAACCAGAGCCTGTATTTTACTTTGTTTTGATCCTCCAGACAACTGTAGTGTACCTCCTGCATCCACCTCTAGCACACAACTCAGAGGCCAATTAAATGTCCTGATCTCTTCAATAAGAACAAATAAAAACCAGTGCAAACCGACGTGCGGAAGGAGGGAGGGAATCCTTCCTGACACTTTTCACTACTTTTAGCTCTGAAGAGTGAGGATGAACACTCTCTGTGACACACTTCACAAAATAACAGCAGTGATTGCTTTATGAATAAAAACATTTCATTGGGGGTTTTTTCCCTTTCCTTCATGCCCACATATTTATCAAACCATCTGCGTCAACAACAGCCAACACCAGGGAAGTCTACAAGACGATGACATGCAGAATAAGGAACACTGAGATTTTAAACCTACTCCATGTTTTCAAGTATTTCTCCTGTGCTCAGGACAGGTCTTTAGTATGGAAGTATTTTAGAAAGAGCTGTAATTTTTCTTTTTAAGATCTCTTAAGCAGAGGATTTGTTTCCTTTCCCAAACCGAATCAGGGGACTCTGTGACTGCTCTCGCTCACCTTTCCAGTGCTTCTACTTGTTTCTGTAATCACAACCCAACATAAAATTCACAGTGAGGCAAGTCTGTCAATTTATACAATTATCATGTAATATTTTCTAAGTGATTCCCTCTCTAAACACAGCCAAGTGTTGTATTTGGGTTTTGGAGGCCCACTGCATATTAAGTAGACGCCTTCATTAAGCTGTCACGTGTGACGTGTAGATCCTTCTCCCAAGAGGTTAGCAGTAATTCGGAATCCAATAATGCATACAAGTAATTTTAATTTGCCCCTTCTACTTTAATTACCTTGCAAGTTAATTCCATGTTCCAGTTACAGCATGCCATCCGGCAGCCTGCTTCTTTCTAGCCCTTCAGCAGTGCACCTGACAGCCACTCAGGGTTCATTCATTCTTTCATCTGGAGCCTTTCTAGAAAGTAATGTTGTCGTTCACTCTCTGTCCAGGTTATTGCTAAACATACAGAATATAACTAGGTCTACTGTTATCTTCATTTTATTTGGCTATTTTGTGTCATTATTCTTATTTATTTGTTGCTATTTTGTTTTTTTTTCATTCCAGAAGCAGCTGTTTATCGGTCACACACCCGATGACTGTTAATTCACAGCAAAATTTGGCCACCTACCGTGTGATTCTCAAGCTCCCTTAGTCTTCAGCTGCAAGAGACTTCAGTTAACAATTTTCATTGAATAGGAAGGTTATGCACAATTATGGCCATGTTTGGGGTTTAGTCAGGTAAGATTTGTGGTTATTTAGAAAAGTTGTTTTAAGGATAAAGATAATTCAGATCGGCAATCTTGCCCTTACAACAGGTATACTAAACAAGCACAGGAACAAAGGTCAAACAGAATTAAAACTGTCTTGGCCTGTGTGAAGGACACCTCCTTTGTGACAACAGTCGTGTGGCTCCTAAATTGCAAACGTACTTTTTAAAAATCCTATTCGTTCCGACAGGTGTGTCTTCCTACACGTACCTAGTCAGGCTTGTCACCTTCTTCGCTTTTTGTGAGGAGGCTGGTGTCTGTGATTTTTTTTAAGCGGCAGCTGTGCTTGGCAATAGCTGTGACCTTGAGTTGTACACCCGAGCAAGCAAGAGAGCCCAGCCCTGCAAGGCTGTTTATGCATTCTGAGAGAGCTCCTTCTGAGAGGGGTGTCTCAGGGAAGACAGAAGCATGATGTGCATACCAAGCCAAGTGCTTCATGATTTATTTATAGGGAAAAGGGGCATAAAATTTGCTGAAGGGGAAAGAAAAATGAAGAGTCTGACTTACCTTGTCAGTGTAGACGAAGAACAGAATCACCACGGTGAGCTCCAACAGAAATATAATTAACAGCATGATAAAAAACTGTCAAGAGAAGAAGGGACAGGGGAAAACACAAAAAGCAAACACCGTCAACATCTATTTCAGCTTCTCCTGGATGCACAGTAAGTACATTCAGCAGAACACGCAGAGTGGGGAGCAGGAGCTGTACCGGCAGCGAGATGCCAAGCTGCCACGGTACAGCAGGGCAGAAGGCACGCAATGGCAGCGACTGAAAAAGCAGGTGAAGGACTAGTCAAGAAACACAACAGCATCTGGGCCCACGTATGGCTGATTTCTAACCCTGACTTGAGCAGAACAGCATAAAACCCCCCAAAGAGCCATCCCCCAGCAGGCCAGCGCTCAGTTTAACGGTAACACTTGAGGACTTTTCCCAGGATAGGTTTTCTATACTTTTTTCCCTGTCAGATCTTCCCAGTTAACAAGATAACCGTGAAATCTGCAGCTTAGACTTCTCTTTGCCAGAGAAAGTAACCTGGTCCATAAACCATGAGGGGCAGTTGAGGGAGAAGTGAGAGGCGCACCAAAAGCCTTGGATACCAGGTTAGCTTTAGGAGCAGTTTCAGGTACCTACACAAATCATCCACGGGTTTCAGCTTGAAGAGGCTGATTTGTACCGAAGCCATCAAAGCAAAGCCAGTCCATCTCTTTTTCTCCTGACAAGCCATGCAACTGTCTAAAACCCAGTAGTCGAAAGCTCAAAGGAGCGGATAAAAAAACTTTTAACACAGGGATTTCAGGTAGACTCTCTAAAGCCCTCGGCTCTGACTGACTTTAGTGAGAGGAACTGCTGGCAATGGCAAACGCTTCTGAAAACCGTATCCCCCGCTTCGGTTCAGATGCCGGGTGGGTGTGCGGAAGCACCAGTGCAGCAATTGCACAGACTTCAGAACGAGTCCTGTCAGAGAGCATTAAATGAAGCTGAGTTTTGCAGTGATGAGTAAAGGAGAGAGAGTAATTCTGGGCACTTTTTGGGCTCAGGCGAAGGTTCTGCTCCCTCTAACACAAAGCCCATGCAGTTAGCAGCCTGCAAGGCTGGAATTCTAATACTGAGCAACACTGACTTAATCGAAATGCCATCCCCAGGAGAAAAAACCAGTTACTGTCTCTTTTACTCCGACCATAAGGCTGCAAATCTCTGAAAGTTTAATAGCTACAAAGCTTTATCAGAGCTTCTTCACTGCCTGGTAAGTCAAAACTTCGAACCTATGGATTTCTGTAACAGAATGGAGGGCAAAAGGTCAAGAAGGGGAAAATACCTTTCTCCTCCAGTACAATTACACTTTCTAGGGAACTCGTTGCATTTTGCCCTGTGAGTCTTAAATTAAAGTTTGTTTCCAAATCTTCACCACTAGCATCATCACACCTGCCTGACCCTAATACTGGATCCAATTACCGCTCAGTTTTGAACCACGGAACTCATTTGCGCTCGTGATCCCAGCTGATTTCCATATCATCACCATCCAGCACTGACCTTCTGCACGGCTTTGCAAACCAGCTTGCTTATTTTTTAGCTTTTGCAATTTCAGCCTGCTGCGGAGCATCAGTTGAAACAAGACAAAGCCTATCGCTCTTTGTAAAGACGCACAAACACTTTCCCGTATTTTATTTGGCTGTGGGCTACTTTTTTGGCGCAGCCATAATGCATGGCTTTTCCAAAACGCGCATGAGAACATCACTGTCTCCCTGTGAAATTCACTGGCATTGCCTGGATTGCATTAAGCAATTTATAGAACAAAGGAAGGATTTGTACGTATCTCCCACCATGGGACCCCAATTTCATCAGCTTATAATTTTGCCAAACGTTAATTGCCTACGCTTATATATTCTGTGCTTGTTTCTCTCTAAAGGATAAAAGATTTCAGAAGAACTTCAAAAACAGCACTTCAATTATTTCTGAAAATGAAGCAGGGCAAAGTCTGTTATTCTGCCCAGGTTAAATTTCTAGTGGCTTAACATGAAATCCTCTCGCACTCCAGCGTTAGAGCAGGGACCCGAAACAAAGTGTGGCTCCGTTTCAGGCACGTGCCTTTGGTCTTACCCAGCTATGAGTGGATTCTGGTGGGAAAGTTATTAGCCTTCAAAAAACGGCATTTCACACATCCAGTAGACATGAAAGGGCTCAGCAGCTAAAACCTTCAAAGCCTACAACCACAAAAAAGCCCCCACACTCCCTTCCCTCCGTTCACGTGCGTCCAAACGACTCGCAAACCGTCCCACAGAGTGTCTTCCTGCAGCACTCCCGCCTGCCCACGGTGCCTCGCTGCCGTCCCTTCGGAGCCGATGGCCTCCGGTCACCCTCCCCAAGACATGATCCATGAAAAAGCAAGAAAAAAAAGAGCAAGAAAGGAGTGCCAGAAAAAGGCAAACGCCCAGCACTGATGCCCAGGACTGAGTGTAACGTGTGGGGAGCAGATGTAAGGACAAGAATGGTGGCTGGAGGGAAGTGGGGGTGTTTTCTCAGGTAATTGTCATTATTTCTCAATACCAGAATCAGTAACTAAAAGTTTATCTTAATTGGCAGTAAATTATGTGATATTTCATTACTTGAGTGTGTTTTCCCCTGGAACACCAAGTCACATAAGTCTGTTAAACTGCCCCATCTGGCGAGGCCACCTTCAGTACATACTAGAGAGATAGGTACGACGCTGCCATCAGAAAAGACGCTAAGGTCGTGAAGCCATTGCTCAAGATTTAGGAAATCTCAGAATAAAGGTCCTCTCAGTGATGACTACGTACCAGGTCCCACACAGGCTCAAAGGTTCCTCTGAGCTACTACCGGTGGGAATTTGCTTTCATGCACTGCAGATTTTGGAAGCCATTCAGCAAGCCTCCATTAACATACACTGCTCAGAAAGTCAAAACCTAGATGAGTAGGATTGTGCTTTTTCTCCATAGAAAAAAACCTTTCTGGTCTTCAAATAAAAACTCTAGTTTTAGCTTTCTTACCGTTTGCGTTCACTGACAAAAAGAGCACTGTTAGATCACAGGCAGCAGGGCCGCCCACTGCATCTTGTATTGCAAAGGTAAATGAGGTGAGGTCAGCCTCAAGGTGGAGGGTTCAAATTCATCACCTGGTAAAAGCTACAATCACTTCCACATCGGCACATTTATCACCTCTCCCTAAAGAAGAATCCTACCTGAACCCAAACCAACATGCCAGGAAGAAAAAAATCAAAGCTTCCGACCGAGCTGGCTGCCTACCGCAGCCTGCGCACCTCAGCACGTCCCCTGACCCACCAGACACGTGCACAACCCGCTCCTCTGTGCCCACAGCACCTTCCAACAAAAGTTCACTTTCGGTTCCCTCCTCACTATCACCCCAAGGGGAACGATGCCCAGTCTGGGGCCAGACCCAGCTTGGCATATCCCGTTCAGATTTAAAAGGGAGAAGCCCCAGCCCGCTAGAGGTTCACAGCACCTAAACCCTCACCGTGGCTGCTGGAAACTCTCGCAGCAAATTTTCAGATGAGTTCTCTCGCTGTGGCGAAAACCACAGAGAATAAAAATGAGTTTTGCTTTGGTTCGCCGGGGCTGCAGGCTGTTGGTATAATAAAGATTTATGCATGGAGAAACAACAATGCCAAAGCAAAGCATTCATGTAAAACTCCGTAAGAAAAGATTAATCTGACCTTGCACAGGGAGCTGCTTCACCACGCTACACGTCAAATAGCAGGGTGGAACCCAGCAGAGGTTCGCTGCAGAGGTACCTACTGCCTGGCTTTTCATAAATCACACCTGAAACAGCCCCACACAAGTTGTGACGAGAAGGGAGGTAGGGTGACACGTTTCTGTTTCTACCACTGCTGATTGCCAACCCTTAAGGCCAGTTTCTCGGCGATCACCTTCATATATTGTAGGAAGGCCATGACTTTCCCACAGGTTCCCACGAAAGCAGCAGAGAAAAGGAAGCCCAGGGTTGCTGTCGCACCACCTCACAGCTGCACATCGCCCTCCCGACGTCAGCCAGAGAAAAATCCATAACTTGGGAGGAACAGAAACACTATCAAAACCCACACCGCATTCTGCACGTAACCTTCACTGTCCGAGTAGCATCTGATCTTTACTATTGAAGGTTTGAATAAACGGAGTCAAACCTTCACCTCCAAATTCACAAAGGTCCACTAAAGCCAAAAGAACTTAATGGATTTTATAGCAGCCACCAGTTTGCCAAGCTGCCGGAAAATTAAGAACTTTCCTTGAATCTAATACACTTTGTAATTTCCTGTTCTCTTATCATAAATTACATTATTTATATTGAATAATATCTACTAGGCTGAGTGGAGACGTCTCATTACTAAGGTTGGCAGTGTCAAAATCTTGCATCTTCCCTGCATCCCTGTGCCTGACCACACGAAAAGCGAGACATCAACAAACTCGGATGCACGAAGTCGAGCCCCACGCTGTCAGAGGTCCCGCCTGCTATAAACTATTGTCGGCTTTGGAAAAAATTAAGCCACCTATGAAAAGTCAAAAATCAATGCAAGAACTCCCACTGAGGTACTGGAAAACAAAGCTGCAGGTACTGGAGAACCTCCCGCTCCTTCACGGGGCTCTGGCACCTGCTTTCAGGCACCAACGTTAAGCACAGCAACACGAAGATCATCCTCAAGTGCTTTAAAAGGTTTCCCAGAACAGTTCTATATTATATACTGATACAGATTTTATCAGCACTCAGAGAAGAAAAAAAAGAAAAAAATTGAAACTTTCTTCCACTTCTAAAAGCAAAAGTGCTCAATGTGTCACCAGTTCTCATAAGAAGTCTCATTTACCATAGCTCCCCAAAGGCATTTTGATCTGATATATTAATAGGGAGTAGGAACATTAGGAAAACTTACTTAGTGGGGTTTTTTTCCAAATTTTCTTTGATTTCCTTTTCCAAGAAACCAAGGAAGGAGAGAACAGGAGGGAAAAATGCAACGGGAATTGCACTTTTTTCTTAGAAATTACTTCTTCTGAAGCCTGGAAGACTTGTACAGAACGGGACAGAGCAATGAATGAGAAGTGACAGGTCAGTGCCCAGACAGGAACAATAACTGCAATTACAGTCAATAAAATCCCAGCGTATTGATCTACCACGTGAAGCTCACAACAAAAGGCCAAGGGCAGCTCGCTTCCATCCACTGCCACCACAGTGGGTTCCGGTTCTACATCTAGTAAAGATTCTGCTGTCACTTGGTCTGAATTCTCCTTTCGTTAGCTCCATTCCACTGCTCTTCCTCACCACCTTTGCAGCACCATGCACGCTTCCTTTCTGCCCTCAGAGTTACACTCTTTGAATATTTTCAGACTTATGTCCCGTCTGAGCTCTGCCTCTGCCATGCTGTGCAGATTTAGCGCTTTTAATACTTCCTTGGAAGTACGTCTCTTTAGTCTCCTGATCTATTTCATTTTTTTCAGCGTAAAAATAACTTTGCTCATAATGTATATGAGCAAACTTAGCAACAGAAACCCCATTATGAAAAAAAGTCGTGTATCTAAATTTGGTTCATCAGCTATTATCTTCTAAAAGCTTTAATAGTTAATCATTGTGACTGTCACAAAGTCGTGCATGCGTTATGCCCGCTGGATATATAGCGCAGCTCTGTTTATGTTTGGACCGTATTTTTTTCTGAATGTGTAAAAACTCCTGCTGATCAATAAGGCTCCAAGAAAGCTGCAGTAATTATTTCTGGGAAGATATACAACATACGCAGCTTTCACACATCAACAGTGTTTCATTTTGTTCTCATTACTGCTTTCCCTCGGATTCATTCAGTCTTAGTGCATTAGGAAGGGAGAGCGGAGAGACTTGACATTCCCACACTCTGTGTCACAGGATGTTAACTGGCATTTTGTGGTGTTTCTAGTCATTTGCCATTTTCTCTAAAAAATGACTCAAAAATCAATGAGGTGTCATCTATTATTAGCCAGGTGTCACTCCCACATCACAACAGTAGGCAGGTACAGCCCCATTTAACAGATCACAGATTATCATTCCTTAGCACAAATAAAGCTCTTGCTGGCCTTTGACTTTCTTCAAAGGTTGTTTCATTTCTTCTGCAAACATAAAGCAAAGGTGTGACGTGATCTGGTATTAATCCTTATCCTGGTTGAGACAGAAACCCATCCTACTCATGCAGGCTAAGAAGAACTAAAACATTAGACTCACGAGTCCCTGCACCACTCCATTAATAACACAGCAGTTGCTTGACTCCATCTAACACAGCCAGTGCATTAGCAAATACAACTAAAAGGCTCCAGCTTGGGGTTAATCTTGGAATCTCCATCTATGGCAAAGTTAATTAGAGTCTAAACTTACACCTTTTATTCAGACTAAGGTCACTTCTGTACTGAGCGAAGGGAGCTTCTCCCCTGAATGTACCAGCCCTGAAATATTTCTTGTCATCTGGAGCTCCAGCATGAAATGCGATCGGGCAGCTCGGTGTCCTGAGAGGAGGAGGAGGAGGAGGAGGAGGAGGAGGAGGGCAGCAGCATGTGGTCCCTGCACACCCTGCCTGGGGAGTGAGCAACCCGGTGGCACTGGCTTCACACTCACATTTGCACCGAACATCTGGCTGACTCCAAGCGCTGGGAAAACTTGTCAGAAGATCCCCCAAGATGGTAAGGGCAAATGACACAACCACGCTGCTCAGCTGACGTGTGATGAGCCAAAGAGGGAAAAACATCACTCTGAAATTCTGCTGTTCTCCCTTGGCACGTATTTGCAAACCCTGAGCTAAGCGCGCCTGCTAACTCTAACAATAGAAAATTTCTCAGATTTCTAGGAGTCTCAGACCAGCACGTGTAAGTGAAGAAAGCGTCAGAAGCAAATGTCAAAAGAGAAAAAAAGGTATTTTGTCTGTATTTCAATTCTACTGCTGGTTTTCTCCCCAGTTTGCTGTTCCTAAATGTGCTAGGCAGAAGCTGCTGCATCAGATGCACATGGGTCAGTCTTGCAGTAGCTTAAAAAACGAGCAGCAGGTCAGTTGGGTTTACCTAATTCCGCCTTTTAGCTGGTAATATTCTCCTGCTTGGGAACTGAAACGTCTACAGCATCAAATCAGCTCTGGCTACACCTTGTGTAGGCATCACCGATATACAACAACCTACTCTCGGTTCCTGAGGAGGTAATATTATTGTCAGGAAAAAACAAATTCTCAAAAGTTATGCTCAAAAGTGACATGAATGTTGGGGCTAGCAAGGAGCATACAGGTTTGAAACGGGACTAATTCGCTCACCCAGCAGATCTTGCTGGTGACTCTCGGTCTGGAGCCCATCAAAATCAGTCCTAGAGATCCCACAATAACACATCTGTCCAGAGACTGCAAGCTCTGGCAGAAAATCAGCTTCCTTGAAAGTATTTTCCCTACCACTCTGCTCTTCCACCACGAAGTTCACAGGACTACTTCAATCGACCCGGTAATTTGACGTGTGATAAGGTATCTGTGCCCCCCCTCACATCCGTACGGATAGCAGCAGGGCAAGGGGAGGCTCGGGTGCTGGGTCCCCTTTCGAAAGGGCTCAGAGCCAGGTTTCTCTTCAAGAAACTCTGACATGTGAGAGTGGGCTGAATGCCAAGACAAAAGACAGGGCGAGGGAGGCTGTGACAGGAGATCCTGAGCCTGCCTAGACTGTCAGAGAAGCTGATGCTGCTAACGGAGTGCTAACAACTACCAGTTAATAGATTAATCAGCCAGGCATTAGGAACTCTTAAATGCTGATACCGGTTCAGACAAACAGCTTAAACCTTCAAATGACATAAATCAGTGCAGCTCCACTGCCTGCTGCACGTGGTGCTGTCACACCGTGTGACTGCCATAACGCAGCACCTCGGCAACACGGGACGGGGAATGGGGACCCTGGGAAAAGGTTCTTCCCTGAGAGGGAGGTGGGGCCCCGGACAGGCTCCCCAGGGAAGCAGGTCAGGGCATCGAGCCTGTCAGAGCTCTGGATGACACTCTTAGTCACAGGGTTTAGTTTTAGGTGGTCCAGCAAGGAGCAGGGAGTTGGACTTGACGGTCCTTATAGGTCCCTTCCAACTTGAGATACTCTACAAATCAAAGCGTATCAGGCATCAGCCTGTGTTAGAAAAATAAATACTACTCTATGAAGTAAGCCCTTCCTATACATTGACCCCTAGGCTCAAAACAGGAGGGAAGGAAAACAAGTTTATTCTTTCCCCTCTCTGTTCCCAGGTCCTTTGCTTCACACTGTTGTGAGGGAGGAAGAAAAGAAGGGAGGAAGGGGAGGATGCCGACAGGTCCCGTCCACTCGGAGTTTCAGTACGAGCCAGGTGGAGGGAGCTAAAAACTGAGAGGCAAGGAAGAGCAGATCCTTAATATTAAAGGAGAGGCAATAAAACTAGAAGAGCTTGGTGCTCAGTCTGAATAGGCAGCAAGTCGGGTTGTCATACACAACACAGCACAACACAGAGAAGCGTTACACGTGATGTGTAATTCTCTGTGGCTCTCCATACAATATTCTATCTGTCTTTGAACCCCTTGCTCGCTGCTGTGGCTGCAGCCACATTTCCCTGGTTATGCGACTCAGATTGCTAAAAGAACACAAGCTCAAGTGCTAAGCGGGAATGAGAACCTACTGTTTGGTCTGTAGCATTAAATTACTGAGGTGAAGTCACTCACAGCCTATTTCTTTGCCACTTAGTTGCTTGGAAATAAATTCCTCATCACCAGTGGAGTTCCAGCTGTCAGCTCTCTGACTGGATCCAGTGACACCACTGAAAACAGCAGGGTTTTTTATTCCCCTTTTCTTCCCACTCATTAACTTCTTCCTCTTTTTCTTTATTGCTATTTCACTTACAGATGAGTGGGCTGAAGTTCGGAAAACTCTCAACAGCACCGCACAAAACATCACGGGCACGCGTTTTCCCCTTGGACTATTCCATAAATAAGAACCTTTTGATGTCTAGTCAGTCATTCACGTACGTACACAGTGCCAGCTCCTCCTACAGCTGGTCCTGACCTAGCATCAAGGTTGAATTCTGATCTTATTCTTTCCAGCAACCGTGATGAACTCAGTTACTAAGACAAGGTTCTCATTTAAATTAAGCTGAACACATACATCTCTTATTGATTATTTTCTTTCCCCTTCTCGTTAATCATCGCTTGAGCTTTTCTACAAAAAGAAACTATCAGGCTTATTCACAATTCCGGAATAAGATGAAAGAGGGCATATCTAAGCCATCTTCTCACTCACCGAACCCTTGATCTGATGGAACAGAACAAACCTTGGTGCTTTCTAAGAAGGCAGCTGGCCTTGGGCAACCAAAGAGGAATCAGCATTTTGTCTACTTTGAGCCCTTTCCCCTTTCTAACATATTCCTGTAGGGGCAAT
>NW_009723311.1:64556-93170 GCF_000703405.1 Apaloderma vittatum | reverse complement strand
GGCTTTTTTAGGCCTTAAAGGCTACATAAAACTAGACTCTACCTCTCTTGATTGGATTATTGGCCATGTTGCACACTGGAATTAAGAGGAGAAGAACATAGTTTTCTACCAAACCACTGGAGTAAAGAGGAAAAAAAAAAGCGTCACAAAATCAGAGGGTGAAATCGGATGGTTCCTGTGGATCTTACTTGCTTCTAGGACATGGTTTATTTTTTATGTCGCAAGTGTCTGGAAACAGTATCTGTGCTGTAACAACCAGACAGACGTCAAAATCCTTCCTTCACGAAGGGCCTGATACTGGTTTTACCAGGGACCATGATTTCCTGAACCAAAAGAAAGGGCTTCTATTTGAAAAAATTTGCATTAGACTCTGTTCACACGCCCCTTAGGGCAGCTTCTCCGAAAGTCCTGTTTCCCAGTTACGTGAAGGTACCACTGCAGTTGGGCTGATGGGCTCAGCTGGGGCAGCCTGCAGTGGAGCTCAGGGAAACAAGCTAATTGGGCCAAGTAGGCACTTTCAGTAAAATAAAAATTGAGACCTAACTTTGCTTTGGGATATTTATTTACCATCGGGACACAATACATGTGATGAAAGATACCAAAACTGTCATTACTATTATGGAAACAGGGACTCAATACTTGGTAGTGGTCACTGCAGCGCAAAGACATGTTCCGCTGTAATCGGAGCAAGGTGACAAAGGAGCCAACTCGAGATTTTGACAATTTGGGTTTGCTCCACAGCTCTCCCACAGTCTCCCCGTGCAATCTATGCGAAGCGTGTAGTTTCACTTTGCTGCAGCTCCCCATCTGTCTAACGAGGATAATAATACTTCCCATTCGTCTTAGCTATTTAGATGGGAAGCTCTGCTGGTCAGGGACCTATCTCCTCCGACCAGGAGTTTCATACAGAATGAGCATCCTCATCTCAGGGGCTGCCTGCAGGGGATACTGTAATACAGATAATAAATAACACAATCCATCGTGATTTGGTGGCTAGAGATGAGATTCCATGGACTATCCATGGAATAATGACCTTTTCCAGTGCTAAACAGGTATGAAAGGCAGAGAATTTGGGCAATTCAGCCCCTCAAATATAGATCGTAAGCGATTTATGACAACTATCGATGGAAGTCCATAAACTGATTTTCCCAAGTCTGACTCTTAGCTTAACTACCACCTGTTCAGGCCAGGGCCCAGCCCATCAGAACAAAGCTGCCACCTTCTCATTACAGCAGAGCTCGCAGCAGAGGGACCTCTGTTACACAGTCCTGAGCAACAAGAATAGCAGAAATGCCAAAGGAACCTACGTGAGGCAAGGAAGCATTGTTCGCCTGCTTCGCTCATCGATCCGCAGCTACGTTCAGTGCAGGATTATATATGCCAGGTTGTACACTTATTTCAAGAACTGCAAGCTGCTCTCATTTCCCTAGGGAGCTCTAACGGTGGAAAAGTTTATCTTCTTTCATGTTGCAGCTGGAGCAAAGAAGAATCATTACAAATACCCGTTCTTTGTTCACTGATAGAATGACAGCGGCACAGCTCACCCTGTGTGTTTTTGCAGAATGCATGCGATGGTTGAGGTTTTCTTTTTTCTCCACACTGTTTTCATTTTTTCTAGTCCTCTGAATGTACAGAAATAGGAATGGACCGGTTTCATAACAGATTAATGGGGCTCGTCCTGGCTATGCATCACCACTGAGTAAAGAATGTCGGCCGACTCCTCAGCTGGTGGACACCAGGTAAGGCATTTCGAGTCAGTAAAACTCACAATCAATGACCTCTCTTCTGAGAGCTAACTGGGATCAGTCCTGAGTACTGCACACAGTTATTCAAAAATCTCATTTACAAATTAAACTTCTCTTCTGCTTTTGACCTCCTTTCTCCATGTGTCCTCTGCTGCTTAAAACAGCTCATCTGTCCTCCCTCCTTTCACCAGCCGTGGCGAGTGCAATTACGTGGCTGTATTACGTATCTGTATTACGTGGCTGGTAAGCAATTACCAGCATTTAGTTATTCAAAAATCTCATTTACAAATTAAACTTCTCTTCTGCTTTTGACCTCCTTTCTCCATGTGTCCTCTGCTGCTTAAAACAGCTCATCTGTCCTCCCTCCTTTCACCAGCCGTGGTGAGCGCCAGAGGTAAGCAATTATCAGCATTTACACCTAATACCACAGCAGCCCGATACCAGAGGGCTTACAAGGTTTGCTCTGACAACTCCATACAAATGTTGTATTGGGAGAACACAGAGATACCAGATCCGACTCTCATCTGCTCTGCAACCCAGTGTATGAAACACAAACAGATTGAAATGTCTCTTCAATGCTGTTCATTTCTTACTGACTCAGGCAAGCTCCTCAGGAAACCTCACCCTCCATCCCATCAGCAAACAGCAGCACCGCTCACAAGGCAAGATCATACACAAACATCCCGCGGTGCCCAACACCGCAGAAAAATCTGCTCCTCCGACATGGGTGGGTTGAGCTAGTAGTTCTTCCAGTTCCCCCTCAGTCCATCCTAGGATCCCAGCGGTGTTCAGGGCCTCCTGCAATACCTCCAGTGTCTTCCTCAAACCATCCATCCCAGCACACTGTCCCAACTGCCCCCTTCCCCAACTTCCAACTACCACACCTTTTCCTCTTTCTTCTAGTTTCAGGAAGCACAACAAAGCCATGGGCTAAGTGGTGGCCTGGGAGGCACAGCACAGAGTGTAAGGACTTGATCCTGTGGTGGCTGTTAAACACAGTGCGTGGCATCTACATGGAAGGTTTCCAACCCTTAGTAGCCCTCCCTTTACAACTTAGATGGTAACTCCTAGCACATCCGAGCCACAGTGAAACAGTCCTCTGAAAAAGCAGTAAGAGAAGGGGCATTCTCAGGGATGAGTAACAAAAACCAAAGGTATTTTGGGAAGAGGTTATTTTCATTTTGGCAGAACACAGTGTCAGGAACACTTGTGAAACAAGAAAAGGATGAAGAGATGTAGCAACTGCACAGCCTAAGAACAGCCTTGGCTTCATACTCAGTAAATTCTTTCATTCAAGCATGTATTTTGCTATCTGTGTTACTTAGAAAAATGGGAGGTGGCCAAAACCGAATGCCTCGGCCCTGAACTTCAAAGCAGTGTTTAAAACACTGGCCAAATAGAACCAGTTTGTTAAAGGAGAGACTAAGAACAAGCCTACGTGATAGGCTCCCAGAAACAGAATCTTCTACCACCATCCATTCCCCTTCCAAACAGACAGACTCGACAGAAGAACTCACAGGAGCTCACAAATCTCCCTGCTATTTAATCAGGGTAAGTAAATACCAATGCATGTTGTGGAAAGCTACTCGAGACTAAAAAAAACCCCAAATGTAACACTGACTAATGAAACTTTATTTCAGCCCTCTGTAGTTGGGCTCATTCAGAATTAAAGTAGGTGTAATCAGCTCTAACATAACTCAGTTTTGAAGAAAATTGAGTAAAACAGAAGTCATGCTGAATAGCTACAGTACACAGAGGTCACCAATAGGCAGACAAAGCAAAACACTAGTACCAAATCAGATCACGCTTCCCAGCTCTCCCATGCAAAGAGTTCCTAAATGAATTTGGATTCCTTTACATTACTTAATTCGATCCATCGAGTACAGCCCTTACATTGTGCATCGAAGGGCATTAGACTCCGAGTACTGTGCAGGTGTGTTAGGAGAAGCAGCACCCACAAAAGCTTGTATCCCCCTCCCCAGGGGTTGCCTGAGCACATCCACGCTGGCTGCGGCAAGGAGAGCTGATCGAGGGAGACTCTGGCCTTGCCAGAAGGAGACACGAGAGCCAACAAACCAGGTAAAGAGGCTGAAACTCTGCCAGTATCAAGACTGACTGCCCAATCCGGACACGTATGACACCGCTCATCGCTGGTCATGCCTGAGCTAGGACTTGAATCAAAAAAACACAAAAGAGGTGATTAATTTTGCACCCTGTAGACTCCTGCTGCATTGGCATTGAAGCTATAATCCACTAATTACAGCTGCCTGGCCAGACAGTTCCTCTACAAAGTGGGAATTTTGTAAGATTGTTAAAATTGTCAGAGACTTTCAGTCTCAGATTCTGACTTCAGCCTTCTCAGTGTAAATTGCCATTCTCAAAATTGCCTTAATTTCCACTTACATTTCATTTATTTCATTTTAGTTTCAAGCCACCTACATCCTAAATAGTCTTTACTAGCCCAGACTGACTAGTCCTGACTTTTACTGGTTAAAAATCAGCAGAAACAGCCAATTAAGACAGGAGGCTGGAAAGGGTCCTCTGCTGAGGCTTGGAATCTCACAGTAACTTCTTCACAATGGTTCCTACCTACATTGATCTTTCTGCCCAGGACTTCAGATCATCAGTCCTCCCAGGGTACATATTTGCAATAGGTGCCAAAGCTGAGTAACAAGTAATTCAAGGATACACTGGAAAAAAAAAAAGCCTTCACAAGCCTCACCCTCTTCTCTGAAGAGTACAAGGAAACTCACCCCACCACTAACCAATCCCTTCTTGCAGGTCTCATCCCACAAAAGCACGATCAGGACTGATCTAGCAGCTCCTTAGAGTTATCAAAGACTGATTCAGACCTGACTCCATGTCCAGTGAGCCACTTCTGTCGAAGGAGAGGGCACTGAGCACCAACACCTGAAGACACTTAAAACACTGCAACAGCGTAGCGCCTTCATACTCACACTCAGCAGGAGGCACTTGTTTTCTTTGATGGCGCCTATGCAGCCCACGAAGCCAATGATCATGACGAACGTCCCCGTAACGATCAGTAGGTTGGCAGCTGACAGGGACGGGAAAGAAGAGGAGAGGGTGGCAAAGTTCCCTTGGGTAACAGCCAGCCAGATGCCTACTCCAAGGATTCCACAGCCTCCCAACTGGAAAAATAAAGAGAAACAAAGACATTCAGTTATTGCATCCAAACAATCCCAGGTATAAATCCATTACCAATACGGCAGCAGGAGAATGTGATTGCTGAGGTAAACCAGCAGTCACACCTCACCAGAAATGATCTCTCCCTATGGCACTTTCAGCAGGGAAAACAGACTAAGAAGAAAGAAAAAAAATATAATGTAGAGGGGGAACTCTTCAGTGAGATGTAACTCTCCAGAAAAAGTCCCAGATATCTTAAATGCAAGACACAACTTCCAATAGAAAGTCTCTTCCTCTCTAGTGAAAAAGCAAACACCGAGTAAAGGAGAAATTCTCCAACATTCAGGTCTCAGAGGGACTGAAAAGAAACCACATCCTATTTAGGTACCTCAGAGAGTTTCCCAGAATGGCTGAAGCATTTTGGATGCCCTGTTCTTCCCATCCCAACACACCACCTGCCCTCCCTGGCATCTGCCATCAATAAATCTTGCCAGAGTCTCCCCTGGTAGGACACCTCACACTTCTTTTTAGTTCGTGTCCAAGGCCTCGGCAGCAAGAGAGTGTTGAGAATGTAAAGACCAGAAAAGGAGGGAGAACAGGTCATAACATAAAAAAAACCCCAAACCGATGTCTACTCCTAATGTGGCCACTGGTTTGGTCATTCGGTCCTCAGAAAAGAATTTGGCTGGTTTAGGAAAAGTTTGGGAGAGAAGCAGGAGCGCATTCCCCCTCTCCCCGCCCTCCAGCGTGTGAGCAAGGAGAAGGGAGGATGCCAGAACAGGCAGCAGTCACCACGAAACCATAAAATCTACAATTATTATATACACAGGAACTTTTAAAAAACACAAACATTTATAAGCATGCTGCTTATAATTACGAGAAAGCCCGCAGAATTGTAACAATCTGAGTAAAGCTGAGCAATTAAATAGAATTGAACCAAAGGGGATTTTGCATTATTATACAGTCACACAGCAGAGCATCACTTAGGTCTCTTTTTCTCCTGCTCTCCCTTCAAAATAACCAATTTTTACTGAGTTTTATAATTGCACTTTATTATCCGAATCAATTAAAGGCTAGGGAAGAAATTGTGCTCACAGAGTAGGAAGCCAGCCATAGGAGCATATCAATTAAATGTCTGCATAAAGTGGATGAACATAAGGCAGCTCCTGAACCAGGGAAGGAAAAGGAGACAGAGCTAATCCTGGGGCAGAGCTAAGCCTCAGAAATCGAACACAGGAGAGAAACACAAAAGGCAAAGCAATTTTTTTTACACTAATTGCTAAGGTTGCCTCTGCCTGTCCCCGAATTCCCCCTCGCTAAGGGACAACAGAGGCAGGACTCCTCCCTCCAGCTGCAAACCAGTCTGGTTTGCTCCGATCTAAGGCGCCAAACTGGCTCTCACTGTAAGGTACCCCCGAGAGAAGGCAGGCTCCGGGGACTCAAACCATCGCATTCGGCAGCTTCTTCACACACAGGCATCGCACACCGTCACGCCCACCCCTGGGCAAGGTGCCCTCCGCCAGCCCCACGGAGGGACAGTCCGTGCCCTGATCACACGCACCGGGTATTTCTCGTCCTCTATGCCCACTTACGGATCGTGACCTTTACGGTGGTTTAAAAGGATTGAAGAATAACCAGGGGAGGGGGGAAGAATACTTAAAGAAGGTAACCCAGAGAAAAACAGTCAGGGTCATTGATCCTGCTCTGGGAGGGGGGTTGGATGATCTTTTGAGGTTCCTACCAACTCCCAACATTCCGTGATTCTGTGATTGAGGGGACAGAAACAAAAGCTCTTAGCATGTCCCAAGGAAACTGTTTGTGGGCTGGGAGGCGGCTCTCACCAAGGATGCTGCTGTGTTCAGGAAAGGCAAGAGCTGCTTGTCTGCTCCTCCACTGCCCATTAAATTCTTTCCAATACACATGGCATAATGCTCGGGACATTGTTGCCCTTGGGACATTTGATTCCAGCGCCTTCTCCCTCCAAAGTCATTCCTGTCTGCGGAAACTAGGAACTCACCAGTGGCACAACACATCCCAAATCCAGGCGAAACGCTGTGACTATGGCTGTAGCCATTTCGATCAGGGCTGAGTATTTTAGGTCAGCAGGAGCAGCTCACTACGTTGCCTTTGATTCAGAGATGCTCCAGCATACATCGGGCTCTCTAGCAGCTCATTACCTTCCTGTTTTTGAAGAGATAATGCACAGCTCTTCCCCAGGTTGATTAACCAAACCCTGAAATGCACAAAGGGATCCTCTGAGCATTAAACTATTGGGCTCAAACTGGATTTCACAAAGTGCTGCCTAGGACCTGCCAGCACACGCTGCTGAGGGCTGCTCCACCTGAGCTCAGCCCTGTTCCTTTTCCCACACCCCTAAATCTCCTGCACGACACTCAAGCACCTGGTTAAGGAAATACTTAAGGGAACCAAGACCCACCAAAGTGAGCCACAGGAACCTTTCCAACAACAGCAGACTATTTGCTGTTCCCAAACACTCAAAAGGCGGAACAGCAGCATAATTCCCAGCCCAAGATCCAGGGATCGGAGGGATCATGTTTACTTATTCTGGATGAGAGCAAAGAGAAAACCGTTGTAGCCTGTTTCAATTTCTCTGTCTTGGTGTTTAAGGAGCTACTAAGTTACAGTTACTTAGTTATTTATGACATTCCCTTTCCTCCACTTTTTCTCTTCTTACCCCATCGCCAACCCCCAGTCCTTGTTTGTGCCAAACAGTCAGCAGCAAATGAGACGGTAAGTTCTGACAGCTTGCAGGGCTTGCCGAGATGTGAAATTAAACAAAAAGAAAACCATTAATATGGCTACTGTTGACAATTCAGGTGCTTCCATGCAAACAGTGAAGTTGTCGTGGTTAAAAGAGAAAATCCTGAACTAAAAAGCTTGAACCTGATCTATTGGCAGCCAAATATGAGCCTATATTGATTCCATATGGTGAGTGCAGGGCTGACTTTTTAAAAAAGAGTAACCCAGATCCTCCTCAAAGATGTCAAGCTACTAACAAAAGTATTTCTTTTAATTCCCTTGTGAAACGTTTACCGTGTTATTTCCCTAACGGTTCATGAGAATCCACTCTCGTGCAAGTAAGGCAGGCCATGGCAAAACCTGAAACTCAACACAGCTTCCTCTAACATTTTTTTTTCTCCAAGACATTGTTATGTATTTTTCGGAAATCTTTTCTTTTAAGGCCAAACCTGCAGGTCAGCAGAAGAGGCCAACTCACAGCCCTAAGACTAAGGAGATTTAGGTAAACTGTCTGTTCCAGGACATGCTGGAGTGTAAATCTCAGATCGGCTCTTCAGTACATTTGTGGCCACGGTACAAAACCCTGAGCACAAAGACACAAGCGGAGGGTACTTCGCAACTCCTGGACTTTGCAACCAGCTGTGGAAGAAGCAGTTTCTCCTGCTCAAGACAAATTGCTCGCACGCATTTATACAGCGGAGTCGAGCAGCGAAGCGAGCGGCTTACTCCAAAAGCACAGATTCAACCTGTCTCTCCTTCCCCAAGAGACACACAGACACGTGCGTGCTCACTCTCTTGCCAGAAAAGCCGCCTACGGAATTAGATCCTCCAAATTGTTCTAATGGGCTAGGAAATAAATTATTCAGCCTTCGGTGCATACGCTTAGAACTGATCTTACAGTATGGTAAACAAAGTAATCCCGAACAGCCTCAGATATACGCGTGTTGCTGGAGGAAGTTATTCTGAAGTTACAGCCATGCACTTAAAATACTGCAGGAGAAACTGCCTCATTGTTCATGATAATGGTGTTGGTGTCTTTAAGTGGGTTTTTTATTGGCTTTATTACACGGAAAATCCATCTAATCGAGGTTACTCATATTGTATCCTATTAGGACCTACCAGTCATACTCCTCTTTTAGATAACAAAAATTGCTGGTGGATTCAAACATACACCGGTAACAGAATCCAAGTGGGAGGTACGACTAGTAGTTTTGTAGTTAAACTCGCTCACTTGGAGGGGTTTTTCTCCCCGGTCTCCACCTCTTTACAGCAGAAGAGCTTTCTCAATCCCACTTGCAGATGCCACCACACAGGTGGACACTTTAGCAGAGCTCACTACACTAGTAGTATCACCTCAGTGTAGCACAAGTTGCATTTCTGTTGCCAGTCAGAGGCCTGAAATTTAACAAAGGTGGGTAGAAATTTAACAAAGAAAGGGTGGTATAACATCTAGTCCCTTGGATTTTAGGAATTTAAATGTAGAACTGAAGCACATTTCTACCCTTGGTGCACTGAGGCTTTAGGACTCTGCAGCGCAGAGCTGAAGGAGACAGAATTGCTGAGATTGAAAAAGACCTTTAAGATCATCGAGTCCCATTGGTACACGCAAATCTCAGCCAAAATGGTCACAATCTGAGTGTGTCCCTCTAGCAACAATTTAGAGGGAACTAGGGGAAAAATACTTGAAAAAAGATTAGTAGGAACGGCATTGGCGAGAGCGAAGAGGCAGGAACAGCAGCAGTCCATAAATGCCAACACGGAATGCGGAAGGTGAATAGAAGATCATAATTCATTTTTCTTGAGATAAAATAAAGCTAGAGGTTATTTGGTCTGCAGGTTGAAAAGCAATAAAAGCAGGTACTTTTCACAAAACATTTCATTAAATTCTGGAATTCATTGCCAAAGAGTCTTGTGGATGTCAAAATATAAGCAGGTTCAAAAAGGGATTACACAGATCAGATGAGGGCAAGATATTCTAGCATTTATCAAAAATTATATTTTGCATGCAGCCCTTGCAGGGGAAGACCTTAAACCATTAATTGGAGCAGCTGGTAAAAATGTCCTTTTCTAATGTTCTCTCTAAGCATCCCTGAGCAACCATGACCAAAAATAGGGTACTCAGCTAGAGGAAACTTTTTCTACATTACGGGCATTTGTACATTGTCCTTACTTCACCCTCTTCCCCTCCCTAGTTTTAATGTTCACTTACCATTTGAATTTTTAATTTATTTTTTTTTTGCTTGCTTCCTTTGCTTGGCATCGGCCTATTTTCAGAGACAGGGTTAAAGGTACAGACAATAATCCAAGAGTACTTTCCACCCCACACGTCTCTAGCACCTTGACTGTCAGGCTGGCTGTGTCAGCACAGGCCCCTGAAGGAGTCTTTTCAGTGAAGAAAACAACGAAGGGCAGAAAAGTCTCCAGGAATCTACTGAGTGCTGGGACAGAGCTCAGAAGTCTGTTGAGACTTGGCATTTCAACAGTGGGGTACCTAATGAGAAGGAAGAAAAGAGAAGGGAAAAAAAAGAGAAAACAAACCCAAGCCTGCAGTCTGCAAAGCTCCTCCGTAAAAGGGAACAACTCAGAGCTCCTCATCTACTTCAGCGGGGCTCCCGGTCACAGTGCTGCTCAGGCACACACACCCGGGCTCGGCTCCACCCAGCAGACAGACATCATGCCCCAGAAATTGCACAGCTCAGACAGCTGCTGCTCTACACCCAACGCTTTCCTTCGGAACAAAATCTCACTGCGGTACAGTCCCTGAAGCCAAAATTTTATTTTGTTCTGGTGTCATTTAGTTCCACTTTCAAACTCCTTCACTAATACCTCTATGACTGACAGGCAGAGGCTTTAAGAGCAGGCAGCTGAGCAAAGCACAGAGCATTTCAGCTGCCAGCCTCTTCAGCTCCGTGTATCAGCAGCGAAAAATTTAAAGCTCTACCAAGCCAGTTGTTTGGGCTTGCAAATTTTCATTTTGCTAAAAAATTACTTTCAAATGCAAAAACCTCATCTTGCAAAGACGCACGCAAGATGATCTTACATGTAGGCAAGCAGCAGGCAGGTGCCTGCAGGGGTTGCAGGCCTACGGGTCCCACTGATGTCAACCAGCAAGAGCTGAGGAACAGCGGCCAAGGATCAGGCCCGAGTGTCGTGCTAGATTTTTCTTATGAATTCGTTACCATGCTGCCTGCCTCTCCTTTGCAAACCACCGAGGCATCTCCTTTACAAGCCACACGTGCAACACAATGCAGAGCGCTTGACAGCATGTCAGAATAGATGCGTTGCCCTGTCTTCCACAGAAGGGATCTTGAACCCAATACCCTGCATGACAGGCAAGCAACTGCTACGCACACACAGGTAGCCACGGGCTACAAGACGAACTCGTGTTCTGCCTGCCAGCGTGACATCCCGGGCTTCGTACCCTCACTGCCCTCTGGCTGCCCTATAGTCTTGTCACAGGTCCAAAAAACCACACTTCAGTAGCTCCTGTTGTCGCTTTCCTTCCTTTTAGACACTTCTCTCCTACAAACACGCTTTGGGTTAGGATATTCCACCCTGAGTGTGAGCCTAACAAATACCAAGGGTGTTTTTATCGAGCCCAGAAAGTCCACCAACAGGACTTCAGAGCCCTGTGTGGGCAAAGAAGGGCGTTCATTTTCATACTGTCAATAATGGAAATGTAGAAAATGCTACTTTTTCAGTCACCCTGCTGAGGCTTGAGCCTGAAGAGCTTAAGCCTTAAGAAATCCATTATTCTTTCCCAGTTGAGTTCCACCACTCAATTGCAGTCTCATACAACTAAAGTAAATTTGGGACAATTGAAGATGTCAAAAGACAGAATATCATGCTGACACCCCGCTAATGGAACAGTGAATAAAAAGTCATTCAGCTAATCCCTGCTGTTCCATGAGTAGTATTCTCCCACGTACTTGCTCCTCTAAATCATAGTTCTCTATCAACTACAGTTACAGAAGAATGGAACTACCACATTTATGAGTTAATGCACTCAGTCAAAAAGGGATGCTTTCCTTTCATGGGCTCAAAATTCATTGAAACACCTAAAACGTGTGCTCAGTCGCATCCTTATCCAGCAAAGCGTTTAGAGCACGAATTTAATTGCCACTGGCTTAAATTAGTCACTTTGGTAGTGCACTCAATTGCCCCGTATTGCAAAGTCGTCACTGAGGATGCAAAAATTTGCAGAACTGGAACAGGTGAGGATGACCTACAGAGGCAGCACTGCTGATAAAAGATTACACACGATCATGGAATATTCAAGAACGGTGATTCTCAGTGTCGTTGGGAAACTTGCCAAAACTCTAATTCAAATTAAGAATTATGAGTAAAGTACTGAGAAAATGACAACTCGCTGAAACGCAGAGCAAATGCGGGAGTTAGAAGAGGGAAAGGGATGAATACACAGCAACAGAAAGAATATGTCTCTTTTCAGGTTCTACTTTTAATTGCTGCCAAATGGAAAGTGTTAAAGCTTTTTCATCTGCTCCTCAAATGTAATTTCTAAATCCACCTGGGATGACTGTAATGAAATCGATACAGCTGTAAAGCGGAACACATGCACGAGGTCTGGAATTGGAATCCACCAAATGAAGTTCAATCTTGTGATAAAGAAGCAGAAATGGAAGAAAACTGGGTGTGCTCTGGGGGGCCCTGCTCTGTCTCATCTGTAAAACAATACACAACTTTATTGTAGCATAAACTGGCAAAAGTCCAGCTCTGGAGTTCTTGACATCATTTTAGCCACCTGTGGTCACATACATAGCATAAACACTTAAAACAACAGAAGCAAATGAAATGATAAAGCTTGGTCCTTTGTGCAACACAAAACCTGTGATTTCTGTAAAGGGGACTTTTGACAAAGAATTATACCTAAACAATTTGGTGATATGCTGAGAGGAACTCAGGATAATGAGCATCAAATAATGACTCCAGAGACCACAGCGCAGTTCCCTGGGTTACCACAGATTTCTTGCATTGGATAAAAATCCAAATTATTTGGTGTCTTCAGTGGTTTCTCTTCCCTAGAGGCACTGGATGGGTTTAGAGTAAGAGGCAGTGAAATAATAAGATGATAGGGGTCATACAAAAAGCAAAGACAAATAAACAGGTTTCTTAAGGAGTACTAAGATGATAGAGATCATCTTTCTATTTCCTATTACTCAAAAAGTTTTTAGGCCACGTGCTAACAGGCCCAGCCTTCAGAAAAAAAAAAAAAAAAAGCATTTTCCTATTGCATGTTTAATCCATCCATAGAGGCATGTAGATAGCACAAGGCTGGTTGCTATAGGAACATCCATAGTGAATATAGGTACTATAGTTGAAATGCAAAATTAGTTGTGCATCTAAGAAAGAAAAGTGCTGATACTGTGAAAATAAATGACAACAGCTAGAGCTGATACCCTCCCTCACATAAGCTTTTGAAAAATACGAGTCTCGACTGTATAAACCAATATTTGATTAAACAGTCTGAACGAATACTCTACACAATGAGCCCCGGCAGAAGCTGAACTTAGCTCTGGAAGTTGATTCAGACCCCAAGTCTCGTCTCTGGTTTCAGTCCTGGAATGGAAGGCCGGGGGCTTTTACTGACACGTTTGGCTCTTTACGCCCTGAGGCTGATTTTAAGAACATCCTTCCCCCAGGTCCCAAACTGCACTGAAGACTCCACTGTGATCACGGCTAATGTGCCTGACGGAGACCTTTGCAAAGAGAAATCGGTTTTCCTTGCAAGCTTACAGTCTACATGCTAGATGAGGCCTCCTTCAGTTCCTCAGTAGCAGCTCAGCTCTGGACATTCTCCCCTCTGGTTCGCCTTTCTGAAGTCCCCTCAGCAGGCATAACAGTGTCCCCAGCGATAGATCCAGAGCCACCAGCAAACGCTGCTCGGGAACCCCCAGCTGAGAGGCTGGAGGGGAGGGTGAGTGGGAACACCAGCAGTACAGCACTCCCTGCCCTCGGTCCCGTCACAGCGGCTGTCCCTGCAACCTGCTCGCTCTCCCCAGGGGCTGCCAACACATGAGGACAGACAAATCTCACATCTTAATGGCAGGAAACGCCATCCCACTATTCCCCAAGGCCCTCCCCAAACAGCACAGGGCTCTGGGGCTGACTTCTAGCACCAGGGGGAGGCGCTGGGGCCTCACGAAGAGAAGCATGTAATCAGAGACTGGTTCAGATCATTTCAACACCACTTCCCACTTTCTCCTATCTGGATTTTCCCTCTCCAGCATGAGCCTCTCTGCCACTTTTCTCAGTGCAAACCTATGCAACTTAACCCGTTGACTGCCACAAGAGCTCACAACCAAAATGAACACTCACCATCTTAATAACAATAGTTCTTTCCCGTAGTCTTTTTTAAACAGTCCCATCAATACGCAACTCACATGGTCGCAGGAAGGGTTTCTACCACGTTCAGTATTGATCCCCAATCAATAACAGACTTGTGAGCCATCATCACGCCCTAACGACAAGCAGCCTCACGTCGCGGAGCTCATCTTCTTTCACCTAACGCCGTTAGAAAGCGGAGCAAAATGCATTCTGAATCTTTTATGGATTCCTTCTAACGAGCTGTTAATAATATTTGTACAAGCAAACAAAGTATTTGCTACCATCGCAATCGCCTGCCAGTACCACGGGAGCAGTCCCTTGTAACAAACCCAGCGTTGTGACTGGAACAGCATCGCTCACTTCAATAGTTCAAATGCCTTGTCAAGAAAACTATTCTAATTGGGTGGGAGTACAACAGAAAGCAAAGATTATTCCCTTGTTTTATGTTCGCAATTTTTAATGATTGTTTATTTATATTAGGCTTTGCTATGCAATAGCACATCTGAGGCTTTTCTGCACTCTTACTAGTTCTATTTATACAAAATTGCCTGTATCCCAAGCCACTTCCAAGCATGGGCAGTATGCCATCAGTAATGAATGCCACCTCAAATAATCTTTTTTGCTGTGTTAGTTATCCCCAAAGGAAGCACTACAGTCCTTTCTTATCACCAAATATCTGCTGTGGAAGCATTCCAGATGCTTTGGAATAAATACATTTATTTAACGAGATCTGTGATCACTAGCTTCACTGCAACGTACAGATAAGAGAGCCCACAGCATCCCTTGCTTTCACGTTTTATTTTGCTTTTTCTGTTTCAGGGATCTGCAGAAACGAGTGCAGAGACTGCAAAGTAAAAACGAGCTTAAACATTCCCACTGGGATTGTCCAAACAACAAGCTTACAGCAAGGGCTGCCTACACGTGCCCCTGTGGTTACGTAACTACTTTTGGAACTTCTGAACTGCACAAGATCGCTGGACTAAACTCCGCCGTCTTTTTGGCCAATGCTACAGGATACAACGCAGAAAGATTGCAAATACTCCTAACGCCAAGTCTATAGGAGCAGCCTTCAGACACCTAGGGTGGGGTTTAGGTCAGGTAGCTTTAATGTCAACGCTATTAGCGGTGCGTAGAAATCTCTGTGGCTCACCACAGGCCTTTGGGCAGCGGAACAGCTCTTCAGGCGCTGCCACCGGCACTGACCACAACCTCCCCGACCGCAACAGCAGCCCAGACGCCCCGAGCGAGGGCATCCCGGACCTCAGCTCAAATCCATCTGCCCAGACTCTTCCTCAGTGGCCGCTGGAAAGAAACAGCCACCTCCAAAGGTCACTCCTGTCTCTCCTAGAATATGCACCCAGGCCAAGTCCCTCTTTGGGAAACCGACTCTACACAGGTTTGCAGGAGCAAACAGGATAGACCTAAACACAAAATCCCTCCCTCGCTCTGTTACCGAAGAGACAGAAAAGATTATTCTCAATCCAAATGTCAGGTCAAGAAACTTCACAATCGCCCCTGAGGTAATCTGGAAATTAACTCATCTACACTTATTAATTAAAATTACAGATTGCTTTTTTTCTTCCTTATGAGAAAAACATGTCATTGCATAGATATTAAAGTCCCATGTGCGTGCAAATACACACAGAGAGCACGAAGAATTAAATTATGTCAATTTAGCACGTCCCAGACAACGCTCAAGGAAAGCATTCAGCTACGCTTAACGTTCTTGCACTACCCATTACGTGTATCGCTTAGTAGCTCTTCATAAAGGAGTATGACTGACACGAATTTATAGCTTTTTTATTACTTTGCCCCCTCACGTTATAAATTCATGAAACAGTTGCAGTTACTGCATTTTGATGTTTGTCAGTTTTATTTACACACTCTCTCCTGCCATTAGAGGGGAAAAAGCTTTTGGGTTTCTGCAGATCCTCAATCATTCTGTGCCAGGGCCTGAAACGAGACGGAAACAAAGACTTCTGGCTCATCTAAAAATAAACCGTCATCGCAAACGCTTTCTCAGCACAACCTTCCATCATAAAACACCACTACACAAATATGGCTTTATAAATTATATATCTTAAGTGTTTGCATGCTCACAGCAGTTTACCAATAAACGTTCTGCGATACCTGCTAAAAAAACCCCAACCAGGCATAAAATCCTTGCCAATGATGATAAATGATTACAGCTTAATAACAGTCAAGCTGACAAAGCTGAAATGTCCACAGGGTGTACTGCAACTCAAATGCCGCAGGGAATCTAGAGAAGCACCTCACGACACCAGGCTGCGCACTAATTCCGGGATGTCCCCCCAAAGAAAATGGTGGAATTTAATGCAAATTTAACAGGCAAGAGAATAAGGGAGCTTCAGGGCAGAGACTGTTGCAATGTGTCTGTGCTGGGTGCGACAGGCCTGACTAGAGAATAAAATCAAGTGGGATAGAAAAGGAAGTCAGACTTTGAGAAGCGTTACTTTCTCCAAGTGATGGTGAACCATAATCTTAGGTTAACTACAAAATTAGCTTCTCCGGGTAGGAAGACAGAAGGCAGCAATGGGACTCTCGGTATGAAATCTCCCAGTTAAGTTCAGCCTAAAAATTGTACTTGAGAATCAAGGGAAAAGTCTTATTAAATAACTCATCATGAGGCCACTCACAGTCTGCAGCTCTACTGTAGAGAACCTGCTCATAATTAATGACCCGTAGCCACTTAAAGCCAAATGACTGATTTCAAATTGTAAAAGAGCAGCTCAGTAACAAGAAAACATCTCATGATGATTTCGGCAGTCTCCATTCCCGCTCCATTAACCATTTAACAGGCAAAACACAATCAAAGGGACAGACAGATCTCATTGTCCGAGCCTGCTTTTCACAGCTCGTCTGCAGATGATGAAGTGAATCCCCAGGAGGCATTCACGTCAGTATTTTTGGGGCATTTCAGTCCCAGCATCTCTCTCACTCTCCTTAGGGCAAGTGAGCTTAAGTACCAGCACTGTAGGACGAGGAGATCTTACCTGGCATGTGGCACTTCTCAAGAATTATTCTAACGCAACGGGGCTTTTGCCAGGACAAACCCAACAAAAGCACAGTCAGTTCTCAGTCTGCCTCCCCTCTTTCCCCTCGGAGTGCGACTGGCCGTTACGAAGATGCTCTCTCACAAGGGAGAAAGACGGGTCTCAAAAAACACGCGGCTGAAATATTGCAAGGGAGGAAAGCACAGCAAGGTGAATGAGAGTTCTCAAATGAAAGCAGAAAGATAAAGTGGAGAAAGGTGAAGGAAAATCCTCTGAGCAAACAGCCTGGTCTCCTTAACCAGTTGCCTCCAGACCCAGTGACCCGGATGAAGGTTCCCTCTCCATCCATGACCTTCATCCTGAGATGTGCTACCTCAGCAGTTTTTGTTTTCCTACAGCAGCTCTACACTCAGCCCTAATTTGAAGGTTTTCTGTGTTCACTGAACCAAAACTCCTTTCTGCTCAACGCCTGCCACCTCTGATTTGCTCATGGAGGGGGAATGAATGAATTGGTGGGGGAAGGGGATACCGAGAGGATTGCAGTAGGTAAGCCAAGGGTTGGCATCGCTAGGGGGTGGCAGTCCTAGTGGGAACATTCACACTGCTCCTGGGAGCACAGAGCGTATCCAAAATGCTTATAGATCAACACATGCGGTACGAGAAACAACCAGGGTGAACTCCCAGAGCTCCGACAGCATCGGCGTTAGTGAGACTGGAGGGCTGGGCTGGAGGCCTGGAGGCTGGTTGGGGGGTCAGACCAGGCAGGCAAGGTAGAGGTGTCGTACAACACGCAAGAATCATACAGTAGTTTTGGTTGGAAAGAGCCTTTAAGATCAACAAGTCCAACCATTAAGGGAGAGGTTTGATTGCACAGCGCTTACAGAGAGTGATGATGTGGCTGAGAGCCTCTGGTGAGGATTAAAGAGAGAGAAAACAAAGGAGATGCTGTAGTTGGTGTCTTCTACTGATCACCCAGCCAAGCTGTAATCAATGATAAGTTACTTTATAGGCAATTAGGAGAATTATCTGGATTGGTAGCCCTGATCCCTCTGGGAGATTTTGATTTCCCAGACATCAACTGGGAACATCACACTGCTGTGATGAGCAGGTCCTGGAACTTCCTGATGTTTGTAGGAAATAACTTCTTGTTGCAGGTACTCAGTGAGCCAGCCAGGAATACATCTTCCTAGACTTGCTGTGAGTGAACAGAGGAGGAGCTGAGCACACTGGGTTTGTCTAGCTTGGAGAATAGGAGGCTGAGGGGCAACCTCACAGCACTCGACACCTTCTTGAGGAGGGGAAGTGAGGTGCTGAGCTCTTCTCCCTGGGATCCAGTGACAGGAGTGGTTCAAATCTGCTCCAGGGGAGGTTTAGACTGGGCACTAGGAAGCATTTCTTTACTGAGAGGGTGGTCAGACACTGCAACAGGCTTCACAGAGCGGTGGGCGATGCCCCACACCTGTCGGTGTTTAAGAAGCATTTGGACAATGTCCTTACAAACATGCCTTGACTTGGTCAGCCCTGAACCGGGCAGGCAGTTGGACTAGACGACCATTGCAGGTCCCTTACATATATATTTTATTCTAAACTTGCGCACACATGTTAGAGAAAACCAACAGAAAGGTATCTCCCTCCCCCAAACCAGAAAGCTCCAAAGCTTCCAGACTAAGGGAATGCGAGACTAGAGGGCATTTCCCATTTCCACTCTGTGGACTTTTGCCACCCAAGCTACTGGATCACAGTGTATCGCTCAATGTGCAGTAAGAGATCTGGAATTCGACTTTACCTGTACATCCTCCAAGACAAGCAGACCTGCGAGCAGTCTTACCTATCTCTTCCACGTCACAACTGTCGGTGAAAACCCACGCTCTGCGCAGCTGCTGACACACCGCCGATCTCCCTTGGGCTTCAGGCACATTAACTCGGAGTGACCACATGTGGGATGCACGGTCTCATTTCTCATTAAGTATCTCTCTTCCCACCACAAAACACACCCCTTGGATGCCACCTGTGTCATCTATCCCTTGTGTTTGAGCTGTTCTGTGCTGGAACTCAACATACGATAGAGCAGGAAGCAAAGTGTAAGTGCCAGTGCAGATGAATTTGCCCAAAGCAGCATGAAACTTAAGAGAACGTCTGTCTTTGCATCATTCTGGTACAAGGTGTGAGGGAATAATGTGTGTTCAAGGCAGAAGGACATACAGAAACAAAGGACAGGTTCTGAAGCAAAAAAGTCAGAGGAATGCTCTGGAGAAAGAGGTGATTTCTCAAACCTTGCTCTGTCTTGTCCTCACCACAGCAGCACAGGGAAAGCTGATGAAAATATGATGTCACTGTGCCCCTTTATTTGAAGGGAGAAAGTTGCTACTGGCAAGCCGCTGTCTGGGTAATTGCTTCCTTCCTGGTCTGATGAATCTGAGATTTGTTGTCAGCCTTCCCGGGGCAGTGGAAAGCTCATCCATTTTCTCCATTTTACCTGGATGAAATGGCCATGGGATTTGCTCAGTTGGGCAGCATCAGAGTGAATGATTACAAGGAAGTGCTAAAGCACCGAGACATGCATGGCACCACCAAGGCTGTGTATTAGTCCTCTCTAATGAAAACTAGTTCTTACAAAGAATAACTATCCTCAGTTGTAATCTTTAATAGCTATGGCTGGTGCAAACAGCTAGAGCTAGTTTCCGAAATACTTAAATAAATACTCCTGTCACGACCTCCGAGGAGCCATGATATCAAAGTCTGACACCATTTTCAGCAAGCTCAAACTTGCATGGAAGTCAGCTCTCTTCAGGCTTTCCACATAGAGTATCACCCTCCTCTCCAAAGCCCAAGGAAAGCACAATTAAGTCTACTCCGACAGCTTTTTAAGTACAGTTACGCATGTTCAACATGCTTGCACAAACTCACACATTAGAAGAGGCAGAGTAGAAGAGCTTTGAGAGAGAAAGCAGAAACAGCTGGCCCTGCAGTGAGGCCTTCTTCTTCAGAAGTGACTTCCCAGCCACCACTCCCATGGAACGAAGTTCTCCTTTGGTAAAAATCCCATTCTGTCACGCTTGCTTTCACCCAGCCCAGAAGCTGAGCAGAGGCTTCCAGGCAATACAACATTTTTTCAGACTGAAGAGGAAAGCCCCTGGCTCAGGCAGGAATCATACCACTCTTACTCCAAAGAGATTCCAAGCCAGGGCCTTTCTCTTTAAATCAACACAATCCAGGGCAGAGCACGCAGTGAACCTGCAATGGCTCCGAGCAGAGAGAACATCCCTAAACTCCAGTGGCGCTGGTGGCACAACAGCACTTGGCACTTAGCATACCGAGCACACTTCCAGGGCTTTCCTCTAGAAGGGCTTTTGACAAGCAGAACTTGTGGCTTGTTTCACTATTTAACTGACAAGACAAGCGCGTACCATTACCTTAGAGCCAGCTAGAAATTGGAAATTAACTCTGACAAAGGGGACAAGAAGCTCGCGGTGAAACTTTTGTGTCTCCTACCCAAGAGCAGCTCTCAGAAAGTCAGGCTTATTACAGAGACAATCAACTCACAATAAAACTTTGCTATAGGGCAAGAAAACCAACAGCAGAGAAGTAATTTCTCTCTGCAAAGCATCTGCTTGCTGACTTTATTGCTGCTGCCAACTTGAACTGCAGAATTAAATAGTTGCAACATTTGTACGAAAAGGAGAAGTGCTCAGCATTGCCAATGAGAAATGTTCCTCCTCCCTTTACCTCCGCCCCCGACTGCTCTCCTTGGCAAATGGACCCTCTGAGGCTCGAAGCAGGAAAAGAAGTCCAACATTTCTCCGAGTGCCTCTCAAAACATCGACACAGACAACGCCTCTGCACAGGAGCTAGGGCAGAAGCGTTGGGATGTGGGGCTAGGCAGGTGACAAACCCTTTTGCGAACTCCAGGCATCACCTGCTTTTTGCAAAGCAACGGCCACAGGGAAGCGGGAGGCTGTCCCCGCTCTGCGGCTGGAGCGCTGGTGGAAGAGTGCTTGGTGCCTGTCCCCAGGCCCCGAGCTGCTCTGGGGCAATGACAAGACTGTTCCGCTGCACCCTGTGCAATATCCAGCTACAGCCATTACACCGTATCTCCACAAATGCTCATCACAATCTGATCCTGATGGCGTTGGCTATAGCAAAGCTCATGCTTGGGGGCCGCAGCGGCTTGCCACCACCTGTCCCACAGCAAACAGATTGATGCAAGGGCAGCCAAAGTCCTGCTGGCATACACCGAGAGAAAAATATCAGCCAGGCAACAGACAGAGGGAGTCTGCAGGAATTCCAGCCTCATCTGGCCCATGTGAGACTCTTCCATAGGTTCAGCTCTAAGGAGGTGATTTCTATGGGATGCTGGACGGGCATGGCCAGAGGGAAGAACCACTTACAGAAAATGCCCTGCACCACGACATGAAATCTACCTTTCAGAAGCCAGAGGGCTTTTTACAAGCGTGTTTTCACAGCTAAATTCCACACGGGTGTTGCTCATGCTTTTCACCCCCACGGTATTTTCTCTTGACCAACTGCAGATGAGGAGTTTGTGAAAGTTTTTTTTGCATCCACACACTCTGTTCTCTGCTCAGACTTAGCGAAAAGCTGCCACTGTGGTGGCATTAATATATATACAGACCACAAGGTTTAGAGCTCAGCTAAGTAGGCTTTGATCAATGAAATGCCTTTTCCCTGGGCCTGCAGCTGCTTTATAATGGTATGTGATGGGATTTGAACATGCTCAGGAAAGTTTATCCAACCCTAATCTGCTACTGATGGTCTGAGTTATAATAAACCTGCAGTCAGGCAGAGCAGATGAGAGTGAAAGAAGAAACTAGTTGAAGCCTGTTTAGGCTGCAGAACACATCCGATAAATCCACATGCGATACAACAGGAGTGCAGAGAAAGGGAAAAGAAATGCTACAACAAAACAGAAAGAACAAGCTGCATGTCCTTGTACGTCTTTATTCACATGCACATGATATATAATGGGATACGCACTGGCCAAATCTCTGATGTGATTTAAAGTATCTCAGTTGCCTAAAAGCATGAGTCCCAAGACACAGCCAAATCCAGCTCCTGCAAAACAGACCTACGGGCTTCTGCGAAGTTACGCAAACACCCTGATCTTCTTCCCATAGAGTATCTCTCCCCTTCCACCTGACGTGCAGGGAATACAGAGGCTCGTAACGCACAAAAGCAAAATACAGACCCCTTAACTGTGTACAATTAAAAGAACTATCGGCAACAACATGCAGCTTCCTAACTTTCTGCATGGAAGCCAGAAACAAGTCAGCAGAGCATCCGCAGTGAGATCAGTGGTTCGGAAAATCTGGTCGACTCGTACACTAGCACTGGGCAAATGAGAAGAGCCCGAAACGGCAAGAGAGTCTCTCCAGCGCTCTGCAGGGGGAGGAGCAAGAGCAGCATCAAGCATAATGAAGCTAAAATAATTGAATTCTTTTTTTCTGTTTTTAAATTCCACTTTTCAGGTTTGTTCACGAAGAATATCAACGCCAAACAGAGGCCCAATTTGTAATGCCGAGCGTGAAAAGTGACAGCCAGGATGGCTCTTGATAAAGTTTCGGCTTTTGAAAGTCTCCTGCTTGGATTAGCCTGAGCATTTGTAGGAAAGCAAAGAATAAGGCAGTTCTCTCTTCTCCCACACGATCCTCCCTTGCTGTTTCAAAGCAGGTATGAAAAACTGACACACAAACAGTGTATCTGAGCTGGCCAAGGAGAGCAAGCACAACAAAGCTTTTCAGTGCTTTCGACCACGTGTGCCTCTGACTTACTGAACTACGGAGGGAGGAACAGACGACATCGCCGCTCTGAGGTGTCTCTTGCATCATCCTGCAAAAGCCCTGTAGCAGAGGCCTTAGTTTTGAGCGGCATGGCAAGAGTGACACACTTACAGGAATTCAGACTGTAAAATTTTATTATTGAGATTCAGCACATGGTTTTTAAACCACGTGATATGAGCACACTTTTCATGCCTGTGTGCATGTCCTTCTCACCCAGCGCTACAGTCCCTGCCCTCTTTATGCTCATGCCCGTTCCCAAACTTCCTCTCATTCCAAAGAGCTGGGGTTCAGTTCCCCGCTCATTTAACCTTAGGAATGCTCCAACAGCACTGCCTAGTGTTTTCAAAGTAACCTTTTTAAAAATAAAAGGGAGACACTAAAGACAAATTCTTCAATTCTAAAGAAGTTCCCTAGTTCTAAAGAAGGCTTGGAGGCCTCTCTTTCGTCCCCCTGCCTCTGCAGGCATTTGCAGCTGGTAGGGCTGTTCTTCACATATAGAAATGGCTCCAGAAAACTGAACAGTCAGGCCCCTCGGAAGTTTTTTTATGATGAGTACTCCCACCATCATACAAATTCTCGTCATTTTTGAATATAGACCCTACTTGCATATACATACGCCACTTTATGACTATTTATTGGTTGCTATAAAAGCCCAGAAGGCTGTCATGCCTCACCACAGCAGGGCAGAGTCTGTTTAGCCTTGGTTTACCTTCTCTTTGTTGAGGAAGAATGAAGGAAATGATCACGCGGGTTTCCTTCTGTCTTGTATTTCTGCTGTTGCTGATTCTGCTTCTATTTTATTTCCCTTCCAGAAAAAAAAGTACAATTCAGGAAGGAAGGGCAGAAGTGCTCTTCATTTTATTGCCACAATAAGAGCATTAAAAAAAATAATGAAAAAACCACCTGACACACCCAGATTTTGCTCAATTTGCGCATCCAAGTTTTGCAGCCTGGTGTTTCTAAAGACAGACAGCAGTCTCGCTGAGCTGTGAGCTCCAAAGCGTGTGGCTTTAGATGAAGGAAAGTGTCACAGCTGAGCGCGTCAAAGGTCCTTTCACAGCCTTGGAAAAGCTCTCTGCCATTCAGTAAATGCCACACTCTCAAAAAACTCTGATGGGGTATTATGGAAACCAGCAAGCCTGAAATAGCTGTGATATCCTTCAACACTTAACAACATACATATGTAAAAAAAAATGTCCAGCTGAAGGGGGGCAACGAGTAAGAGAAAACCTATATGACATCAAAACCACAAACCTCAACTTTACGTGTGTGCAAGAGGGAAAGAAAAGAAACAAGTTATACATAACAGGTGAGAGACAAATCACACAGCCCCAAGGACTTCATCACATTTAGGTCTGGCACTGGTGTTCATCACGGAAGGATTCTGTTTCAGGCCCATACTTTTTCCCTTGTCCATCTACAAGCCCAGTTCCTGACTGTGCAGATGAGCTCTCCCTGTCATCTCCTTCGCTGTTTCCCTACTCTCTGCAAATAAAGCTGTCACCTCTTGGCTGTTCTACACCCTGTCTGATTCTTTTATCCTGCCTGCATCTTCCTTACAGCACCACTCAGCTGCTCTTTCTGTTAGGAAAGAAGGAAAAGAAACAAACCAGAAAGTGAAAAAACCATCCTAACCATTGCCATTATATTTAACTGCCTTACTCACTAAAAATCATATTCCTCCTTCCTCATTCTGGACATTAGCAATTCTTGAAACTCCGATTATATCCTTCGTATGAATTGTCTTCTCAAAGGATTTGAACAATGGTCCACCAGAGATGGATGTTTACTTGTCGTTATTCTTCTGAAAATCCCTTTGTCCTGGTACATGACAAAGTCTTCGCTGAGTAACCCTCTGTGTCATGCATTTAGGAACACTGCCTGCCAAAATAACAAGGGAAGTCAGTCGAAGCTGACAGCCCATGTTCTCCTAAAGAGCTCCAGCATTTGCTGCCAACCAACCTGGAAAGCCAAAAAGGTTGTCACGAGGCAGAAGGTGAACCTGCTGCTCTTCAGAGCGATCGCATACGACGTGCGAGAATGCTGTCCCTGAAGGAGCCATTTCTGGGGATTCAGAGGGATCAGCCCGCCGCCCCTGGCCAACGCTACGCTGGGAGAATGTGCTTCTCCAGGGACGCCGCTGCTGTGCCCCAAAGGCCATTTGCAGACAGGGTGTAACTCCACAGACTGCAGCTGTGCTGTACAACTTGCTGGTTTGGCATTTGATAGGTGACTGTGCTCGTGATGAAAACCCTCACATCCCTCTTTTCTTGCTCTGCATGTTTTTCTACTCCTAAGAGTTTCACCTGTCTGAATTTATCGGGAAGACTCGGTCAGGAGAGCAAAATGGCAAACCAAGCCAGGCCTGAAGGATCAACACATCCACACCTTTCCGGTGCTGCACCCTTCTTGACCCACGCTGTAACTCCAGGTTTTGTATTTGAAAACAAGTAACCTTCTATTTTCTATTAACCATTCATGTGTCTAAATTAGAAGTTACTCTGCTCAGACAGAAATCGTACGTGTTGTAACACCACCTCCCTGCTAAACTAATGGCTTGCTGACCAAGTGGGCATCTGCCATTTGGCTATAAGACACTTGATTATTTGGGATGAAGCCCAAAATGCTGGCTACAGGCACTTGGCTGCTCCAAGGGTTATGTCTCAAGTCTTATGATCATTTCCACTAGCTCACGTAACTAAGACGGATGCAAAGGCTAACGTCGTGCCTGCCTAAAGACCTCAGTACCCCCAGACGTTATATCTCCAGGAAACGACGACTGTGGTTGCGTTACTCTGGTACCTAAAGCAACTGTAGCGCACAGTGGGGCAAGGGAGCAAGGAGCACATGTCATCAGGACTGTTGGCACAGCACAGTATGGATAGGAAACGCTGCAGAATTAGAAGCAACCTCCCCTATTCAGCTTTTTCTAGTAGGATTCCCTCAGGGACTTGCAGAAACTAAAAACAGTGAGTGCGCTTTCTGAAAAACACAGGTAAGCACACAGGTTGACATTTTGAATATCCAACCCATTGCCTTTTGGAAGGGTTTAACCTTGGCTCCTTTTCTTAGACTGGGAGCTGACAGCACAAACCACCTCAGTAAGAATTCAGAGCACAGACAAAAACCACAGATTCACGAACAACAGTATTACAGCAGAGAAGGAAGCCCAAATGTATTTTGATGCTAAATATAGAGGGGAAGGAAAGTCTCAGGCCCGCTGCTCCAATAATATTTCTACTACAGTCCACGAAGGGCTCTCCAAGTCGTTCTGTGGAAATGAAATACCACAGTTGTCTTGTGGGTTGTGAGTGGGGTTTTTTTTAAAAAAAGCAGAATGTTTATGAAATGTTTTTGAATTGTTATTGCTCATTGTAGGATGATTGCATTTTCCTGCAGAGCAGTACGAGATGCGTCTGTTCAGGAGAGGCCCAGGGTACATACATTGCTATGCAATAAGGTACTGCAAGATGTGTAAGGGTACGACAGTAGAGAAATACACCTCACTCCTGAATCTTTCAACAGGTAAGCAACAGAAAGAAGGAATTTTAATGTCGTGACCCTATTTCAAGTTTGCAAATCTCTTGGAGGCAATGCTGCTCCTGCAATTACAGTCAAGACCCACTGTAATAGCAGGATACCTTTAACAGCACAAGAAACCTAAGGGAAGAAAAGTATTTCCCAAGGAAATCACATCCTCGTTCACCAGAAGGAATCCATGCTTAGCTCTGAAGTTTCAAAGGCGCTTGCTAACTAATTAGGTGAAGCTTTGTGTGATGACAGATTTCTTCAGAAGACCAGCCTCATCACTGCAACAGCAGCCCCAGGTTCTCATCAGAGCGCACCAATACAGGCAGGCGCGACAGCGGAATATTACTGACTGTGCCAGCGCTACTCCAAATGCCCGGGGAGTGCAATCGTCAGGGTATTCATACTGCCTTTGTAATCATCAACTCTTAGAAAGCTTCCCGACAATGAATCAATGAAAGTAAGTCCCACGCATCACGTGCAAGATTTGTATTACTGCAGCCATTTGGGGGAGGGAAAAGATAGAAAGATAAAGTAGGGGAAACACGAGGCTGTTGTGCTCTCCAAAAGCCGCAGCGACAAGCTCGTTCAGCATAAAACAGGCTGTCTCCATCGCTCCCTTTGCTGGACCTGCACATTGCAAACTTAAGGGAGTAAGTTCAGCCTCTACAATCCTTTTGCCAATGAACACTGTGTAAGCCTAAGATAACATTATGTTGCACTTTTTTTGCCAGCTATTAGCTAGCTGGGAGCTGAATGGGAAGTAAGCTAGTTAAACTGACACAGATGATGCCTAACATTGATTTTCCAATTGATTTCACTAAATTGTTGTCCACACAAGCCCCAGTGTGGACACTCCTGAATTGGTTTAAAATTGACTCATAATGATTTAGCTTATGTTGACTATTGACTCAGATTGTGGCCACAGTAGGGAAGAAAAAAGAAAATAAAAAAATAAAAGTGTTCTTTGCGTCAGAACATAGCAACGTGTCCTGTGAAACATCCAAACAAGATTGTCCAACACACACTCTGACCAACGTCAAGGTTTATGGGTTTGCCAAAGACAAGACCTAGAGCCGAGGGGATGCTCATGTAATTACAAAGGGTTCAGAGACTGCATTTCACAGAAAATAACCCCTTTCGTCTGGAAGTTAGTTCTCCTCAGCTGAGGCACGGAAACCAAATGTGCGCTTTCAGCCCTTGCTCTTTGCTTAAGTTTGTCCATTTTATTTGATATTTCCTGGATAATCAGTGTCTGGGCTGGCAGCTATCACACTCAGATGAAGGACAGGTGCTTCTCAAGACCCTACTCCAACTGTTTCCGAGCGCTGAGCTGCCAAGAGACGCTCAGGCTGACTTCATGTGCTTTGAGCGGCAGTCATCCCCTAACACAGGGAAGTCCACTTGTGTCACAACATAACACCAAAGCCAACTTTACAGCTCGCTTCCAGAGCAAGGACGGCAGCCAGGAAAGACCTGCTGGCTCACGTCAGGCTCCTGGGTAACCTTGGTGCCGATGCCAGACTCCAAAAAACAGCCCGGCATGGGAACGCCAGCCTGACTCCCAGAGAAGGTGGCTCAAGAGCCACAGGGCTACTGTTGAGTTCTTTAGCAACATAAACCATTTTTATAACATGGTTTTACCAAGGGGAAGTCACATTTGACCAACCCAATAGCCTTTTATGAGGACATAACCAGGTGGATGGATGATGGCCATAGAGTGGGTGTGGTTTATCCTGATGTCAATAAAGCATTTGACACTGTCTCCACAACATTCTCACAAGAAATGTGGTCTGGTAGTGAGGTGGACTGTGAACTGGTTGAAGGAAAGAACTCGGAGAATTGTAGCCAACGGGGTAGAGTCTAGTTGGAGGCCTGTGTCTAGTGGAGCCCCTCAGGGGTTGGTATCGGGACCAGTGCTGTTCATTATATTCATCAACGGCCTGGGTGAGGGGACAGAGAGCACTGTCAGCAAGTCTGCTGATGGCACAGAAGTGGGAGCAGTGGCTGACCCCCCAACAGGCTGTGCTGCCATCCAGTGGGACCTGGACAGGCTGGAGAGAAATTTGATGAAATACAACCAGGGCAAGTGCAGAGACTTGCATCTGGGGAAAAATATCAATGTGCCCTTGTGGCCGAGAAGGCCAAGGGCATCCTGGGGTGGATGAGAAGGGGAGTGGCTGCTCTGCCCTGGTGAGGTCACATCTGGAATCTTGTGTCCAGTTCTGGCCCCTCAGCTCAAGAGGGACAGGGAACTGCTGGAGAGAGCCCAGCGCAGCCCCA
>NW_009723311.1:0-64339 GCF_000703405.1 Apaloderma vittatum | reverse complement strand
ACTTGTTGGCTGTGCGGGTGCCGGAGCCCTGGCCCAGGCTGCCCAGAGAGGGTGCGGAGTCTCCTGCTCTGGAGACTTTCCAACCCGCCTGGACGCGTTCCTGTGGGGCTGCCCTGGGTGACCCTGCCCTGGCAGGGGGTTGGACTAGATGGGCTTTCAAGGTGCCTTCCAATCCCCAGCGTTCTGCGATTCTGTGATCAGAAGAGGGCTGTTGCTTTAGCAGAACCCTGCCTTCACTGCAATTGGGGCAGGCCTGGGGCTGGAACACCTGCATTCCTGGCGGGAAGACGTAAAGGCAGGTGGCTGCAGATCAACAGTAGCTTATTAACATGCTCTATATTGAAAAACATATTGAAAGGAAAAAAAAAAAGAGGGCACTTGCCTTTTGACTGTGGCACACCACTACGAACCTAGCTCTTGACACAGGCCCAGCCATTCTAGTTTGCTCATTTCTTTTTGACTTTGAAATACCCTCTATACAGATGTATTTGCCTTTGTAATTGCAGATGCGAAATTAAAATCTTCTTCCCATTCCCTGGACAATCACTTTTTTCCTCTCTGTACAGTTTATAGGAGCTCACTCTTTGATATTTTTTTAATAACTTGTGTTGAGTCTGGCGCTTTGGGGAGCACCTATGACAGAAAGCACTTTATTACTTCTCTGTTTGAGTTCACTGCAGAGTGCTCACCAAGCCCTGTCACTGAGAGGATGCATCCAGGCAGCAATTCAATCAAGCAGTGATTGAAAAATTAAAGGTGGCGGTGATTAATATGGATTTAGACCTTTGTTTGAATGGGTTTTAGCTAGAAAACACAGCAGTTGGGTGTTGGGTATTTCCCTTCTGAAAGAAAGAGAGGAAGGCGAGAGGGGGAATACGAAGGAAACCTCCTCAGGCAGGTAATTTCTCTCATGTTAGCATTCACATAGAAGCCAGGCAAAGAGGCTACATGCAGTGCATATTATTAACCTTAAGTAAATACTCCTGTGTAATTGCAGCAGTCACAAGTGCACCTCTGTGTATAAGCAAAGGTGCAGCCATAGAAACTAGGCTTGGAGCGGGAGCAGAAGGGAAAAATTCTGCTCAAGACGCGAACAAACCTGCCTTACGAAGAAATAGGTACATTTTAGTAACAAGGATACTCTAAGCACACATGGAGTAAGGATTTTTTACCTCTAAAACAGAAGAACCAGGATCTTTGAAAGCTGGTAAGAAACAATGAAGGAGTAACCTGCTAGACAGACACACAACACAAATGTGAAGGCACAGCACAGCAGCAGCGTCCACATCTGTGCTCAGTTAAGCGAAGAAGGGATTTCTGTAGACATAGATACCATATATGCATAGAGATCTCCCTTGCAGAACTTCGGGCATGCCTTCACTGTTCCCTTGTACATTCTGCAGCCACTTACAGTAGAACATACCACCACGGTTTGTCTCAGACTTCAAATGACAGTAAAACACCTGCATCAGTCACCTTGACTGAGGTGACGTCCATCAAACCTTTTTGGATTGCCCCCGTGTACAAGTTACCACTGTAAACTTGGAGAGTAAATTCATACTAAAGGTGGCCCAAAGTTACTCCGTTTAACACTGTAAACACCTTTGTGCATGCACTTACTTCAGTGTAAACAGTTTATAGCACTTTAGATTATCTGAGAAATAGGGATAAGCCAGGATAAGAAGGGCCACACAAAATGTGCTTCTGCTTAATTATGAATACTTTGAAAAAACCAAACCTAGGCAAATCAACACAAGTTTTCCATCTGATACTGGCCTGCATTTCTTCCCCAGCAACAAGCAGCTCCTGCTTAGGCATCACTGCAAAAATAACAGACACACCACATCTTCCATATAGTGTTGAAAAAAATAATAATAAAAAAAAAATCACAAAAAAGCATAAGCAAACAAAGAAGATTTGTGGAATATTAACAAAAGCCTTGTCTGAATAAGGATTACCAGAGCTTGCACTTCAGCTAATAGACTTATTTCTCCCCAAAGACTTACTTTTGCCTTTTCCTTTCTTCATGCTTGGCTAGAGAAGGTGATTCACATGTTCCCTGGATGTCCCTTGTGCTACCACACAGAAGAACATCTTCATAAGAAGTCACTTGAGCAGAAACCTAAAGCCCATATTCAAAGCACTTTGATTAATAAATAGAAATGTTACCTGCAAAATGGCTCTGGAGAGTTTGTTTGCATGCAACTTTGGATGATTTTTACTAACTAACTCTCATATAATTACCTGGTTCCCAAAGGATTCATATAATTTAAGTATGGGGTGTCTGAAAGAGAGTGAGTGCTGGCAGGCGGATACTCAGTAATTCGTTCCCGCGTGCCCCTGGGCACAAACGTAATTGTATTATAAAGTAGCTCTGCCAAAAACGAAAACAATTAAAGCACAATACATATTCAATTGCTTACAGTTATGAAGGGTGGTTTCTTTTTTTGGGTATATACCCACACTATAAACACCAAATAGAACAATTCAATGAACCCTGCTTGGAAATCCAGTAATGAGGTAACTGTCACAGGTATCCCAGAGATGTTAAATAGTCCGAATCAAAGCTCTGCCAATTCAGTGGCAAGAGAGCTCTAATTCAATCAATGTTTTTAACCATTTTGTTAAACAGTTAAATCAACATTTTTAACATCAAGGAGAGCTGTGAGCTGAAATTCTGCAGGAATCCAGCGAAGGGCAAAGAGCTCTCTCCAAGAGCACTGGGGTTTCTCCTCCTTTCTACATCTGGGTGTCCTATGAGGGGCTGAAGTAAACCAAAAGCTGTTTGTGCTGCTCATGGCTGAGGTTAGTGCGAACAGCAACTCCAAACTGTGAGACTCCAACACACAACCTCATCACATAAAGGATTCTGACAGAGACTGGGAAGACAGGCCCAAGGCAAACACAGTCACTATGTAAACAATATAAAGTACAAAGAACCATCTATGGTGGAGCAGCAGAGAAATAGGAACTGCAGCGACATCCAGGATTTCTGTTGGACCCTTTAGCCCAAGGAGATCTCTTAAATCAATGTTACTCAGTGTAGCCTTGGACTTCATCCAGTATCAAATGCTTTCCAGTTTCCAGCACTTTAGTTGATGCCCAGACAAGGCTCCACATGATCAGCATCTCTGAAAATCCTGGGGAATGTCTTCCCCCCCAGAGAACGACACTTTTGGAAAATGCTGTGTGTGCTGCATGTCAGTCTCTCCATCTGCAAACCGAGCAGGAAAATATTCTCCCACCAAGGAGTCCCGTACAGCTTCCTTGGTGTTTGTAGGGCTCTTTTGAAAAGGGAGAATATTGAACACTATAAAAAGAAAAACCATCGTTATGGCTATCCAGATACCTCATAGCAGTGCAGCCCACTTTCAGCACTCTAGGGATTGCCTCTTCCTAATAAACGGCTCAAAATCATGACAGGCCAAAAAAGAAACCTAAAAGAGGGCAACAGAAGATGCAGATCTACTCGAGAGAGAACAACAATTACAACAAAACCCACGTTCCTCCTACTGCCACTACCAAAGTGGCTGCCTGATAAATAAGTGGTGGCAACTGGCCAGCAACTGCAGAAATTTCTTTTTGCCACTGAATCACAAAGGCTTGGAGAACTTCTCTGGCACTTAATTTCCTGGCAGATGGCTTGAACTAGTTACCTGTGGAGCATTACCTCCACCCCACAAGTCTGCTGTCAAGCACAACAACAGACCTCACATGAAAGCACTGCAGAGTATTATCCTTTTCTTTTTCTGCAGTCAACCTTTACCTTTAAAGAGATTTTTTTTTTTTCAAACACTGCTTCCTCTTTCCACCTCTGCTTCCCAGGACAGTGAGCGCCGGCAGCACAGAACGCCTGTCTCTGTGTCAGCCTTGCTGTTCCATTACACAGCAGAGTTTAATGTGCACACGCTGGTTTGGTGAACCCAGCAGCAACTCCGCTGCTCTTCAGCACAGCTCTGCCAAGCAGCTTGCCGAGCTGGCACGGCCTCCCCACCTTCTTCTCAAAGCAGGTCTTCTACTCCCTGCCACCAAATAACCTTTTCTCAGTTTCCAGGGGCTCAAAGGAGGAGCCACGATGTTCATTCTCACACCAGCAGCCTGCATCAGGATGAAAAACTGCAACTAGTGTATGGTGCAAATGGTTACTATCACGCTGCCGATACCAGGCTGCTGTGCTTCATGCATAATTCCTCATGTTCGTTAATGTGCAAAGCTCTCCTCTGCAGCACTTTTCTCTGCATTAAAGTTATCTATGGGGAAAAGGGTCTGTCTAGCCCCTGCTTGAAATATGAAGAGGACACCTCTGTCTGTTGGTTTCTTTAATTTACCCTAAACCCCAAAACATCGGCAGAGTCTCCATGGCCACAAGGCCCAAGACAGGAGGAAGTCACAGAAGCACGCAGGGATACAAGACGGAGCTCCACCACAGGACACACAGCTGTGGCTGTACTGCCTGGCGCTTCATTCTGTTAAAAAACAGTCCATCGCAAAAGCTCCGAGCCTGAAAGCCTTTGCTGTCGAGATACACGGGGCAAAGGAGAGCAATGCACGCCCGGCAGCACACTCTGCGTTTCTCCACTGGAACAATATTGTCATTCACATGAATGACACCCATGAGCAAAAGTTCAGACCCCCCTGAGCAGAAGAACTATTTTTAGCCTTTGGTTGAGCCTTGGATTGCTTTTGGACACTTGGTAAGGACCTATGCAGCCAACAGCCAAGTTCTAACTGCTTCTTTCTACTCACCTGCTCCATCCCAGCCAAACAGCACACGATGTTCACGCCTACCCTCTCACACATGAAGTCCTCCCACTGCCCTCAACTGCAAAAGCTTCCTCCTGGTCTTCATCCAACATCTCTTCCACAGCTGTCCTTCAAACACATTTCCTCTAAAAGCCCTATATATTCACTTTCTTCTCAGTTTCTGCAGAAAATTTGAGGTTGTAAACACCCCACTCACCTATACCCATTGATGCTGCCTTCTCGTGCCACCCTGATGAACAGGCAGAGCCAACACTCAGAGATGACTCTTCCTGGAGATCCATGGATTAGATAGAAACTACCATCAAGTGAGAGAGTAAAGGTGTAAACTGAGTAAAGGACCCCAGAAAATACACCAGGGCTTCCATTCCTCCCTGATTCAGCCAGTAGTTACTAGAAACTGGTGTGCTTTCAGCTGCACAAACCTCCAAACTACTCTTCTCCAGTCTCTTAACCTGCCCTGGTTTAATCTCCCCCCAACCCTTCCTTTCCAATTGTAAAGCCCTGTCCTTTTGGCTCATGCCTGAGTTTAATACTGACGGGTTTGCTGATGCCAACTGAGGGCAAGAAGCAAGGCTCTGCCAAAGCTAAGGCAATTTCTCAGTTTCTGTCTCACTGTTACACAGCCCTTTTCACATTCTCCCTGCAGCAAATAACTGTAAGAAATGTACACCACAACAGGGTGGAAAAAAACCCAACAGTAACATGAAAAAGTAACACGACAGCTATTTCTGCAATAATGAAGCAATTACTAACTAATAAGAATGAAACAAACCAAGCAGGACACAAGCACAAGGAAACATTTTCTAATAAAGCTTCCTGCTTGCTGAAGTGGCAAAGAGATGTGTGGTTATTTCTAGAAAGGTGGAAAAAAAATTTACTTACAGCAGGCTGTAGAAGAGTTCACTGGTTTGTGAGGTTTTGCTCTTGTCCTGACAATTCTAATTCAGGCTGTGCTTACAGTTTAGTTTTATGTCCAGAAGTGGGTTGAATACGAGAGCTTACTGCCTTCTCCCCTCCGCACGAACCCAACAGATTCAAGTCGGGGAGAGTAAACAGGAGCCTAACAAAAAGCCAAGGTCTCTGCTCCTTCAAGGGTGGAGAGAGGACCTCCAGCTGCTCTGACGAGCTGAGATGCACCAGGCAGGTGAGAGCTGTGGGGCTGTGCCTCTTCAGAGAGCTTGCTTTCTTATCTTTGCCTAAACTACATTGGTATCAAACAGGAAAACTCGACAAGAGATTTCAAAAGCACTGATGTGGTGTAAGTCACCACAGCGCAGATGACACAAAGTGCCTGCTAACACAACATATGCCCCAACGCTCTGGGCGCGGTTACATGGTGCAGCTCCACAAACGGAACTTTCAGGGAGGCAGCTGCTACAGACACGGGCAGCCTGCTCCGTGCTGCTACAGCAGCCAGGGTTTTAGGAAGGCAAAGTTACCCACGAGTGTTTTACTGCCACAACCACACTGCTCCCTGCACGTGTCTTGGGGAAATCTAGGGATTATACTAGGCAGACATGATCTTCCTGCTTGGCTACAGCAGGTTCTCTTCCAAATAGCAAAATCTCATACCTATAGACCAGCGCTGGGCTCTTCCCTTTGCTGCTGCTTACTTGCCTCCAGGGCTGACTCCTCCCCTTCTGCAGGTAACGGGAAGCCCAGACCCTGCTCTGGCCTCCAACCCAGCACAAAGCACCAAGAGCCCCACCCATCCCTCAACAATCTTCCTGCCTGGTTTTACTCCCTGTCCCCCTTCTTACGTTTCTCCTTGCATAGCTTCCCTCCATCTTGTAGCTCCAAAGCCCATCCCCCCAGCTTTCTCCTGGCATTCACCTGCTCCTCAGCAGTTTGCAGCTCTCAGTTCTCATCAGCTAACTGGTTCCAGCTGGGGAGGTAGCAAGGCCCATCCTTGACCATTCTGAGATCACCACAATGCCTATTCAACAAGCTTAGCGGAGAAAACAACACTGGGATTTAACTCATCTTCCTACAAATAGAGGAAAGGGAACCTTCACAGGCTTGGACCATGCTTAAACACAGTCATGAGCCATCACCAGCCTAAAGTCCACATGGAACGGTGCAGCACTCTGTTTTAAGCTGATAAAAAGGGTCTAGAGCACAAGTGTGATGAGGAGCGGCTGAGGCCACTGGGGTTTTTCAGCCTGGAGAGGAGGAGGCTGAGGGGAGACCTCCTTGCTCTCTACAACTTCTACAAGGTGGGGGTCAGTCTCTTCTCCCAAGTAAGTGATAGGACAGGAGGAAATGGCTTCAAGTTGCACCAGAGAAGGTTTAGATCAGACTTTAGGAAAAATTTCTTCACCAAAAGGATTGTCAAGCCCTGGGGCAGGCTGCCCAGGGCAGTGGTGTCACCAACCCTGGAGATATTTAAAAGCCTAGAAAGGTCTGCAGGAGAGAGCACAGACTGCTTCACAAGCTAAGCCTGGGACTGGGTCTAGGCTGTGCATATGGTGCTCATAACATATGTAGGAAGCAGCTATTGCCTAGAGAGAGGAAGGTGACTTAAGTCAGAGTAAGAAGGCTGCAATGCCACCGAGTGTTTCTGTGCCCCGTGGAGGCAGAGTTCATTTCAGGCAATTATCTCATATGTTCCTTACCAACTGCTCTCCTCAACAGCGATGGGCTGCAGTCCATACTAATAAAGACAATGAATGTGATCTGGACACTGGAGTGATTCCAGGAATAAATTCCCACCACCTCGAAGGCTGGAACAATCTAGCAAAGAAGGGCATCATGCAGCACATATGGCATGCCAGGAGGGGAGAGCTGAAGCCAATCTATTTCATCACCTATGGAGGAAAAAGGAAAAGGAGCAAGAAAAAGGAACAAATGACTCGTTAGAAAGACGTAGGACAACGTTTCGCGTTGTTTAGGATGACTCATTGGCCAGCGCAGGCACGACACAAGCGGTGTCTTTGTTCCCTCTTTCCCCTAAAACATCAGTCCGTTTCAGACAGTAAGGAAAGTTACCTGTTTTGCAAGCCTGACCAGTTGCTTCAAGCACAAACTGAAACAGAGACATGCATCTGATTCTTAGGATGGTTATGTTTCTATTGTTAACGGATGCTAAGGTATACTCACTGCCTCTCTACTCAAATCACAATTCACAAGGTCAGGTAAGGTTCCAGATCTCTATAGGGCTTTTTTGCCTCCCCCAGGCTTTAAGAAAGTTACACCGACATGAACCACATGAGAATTTGGCTCTGCCTGAGCATACACGCAGGTCAAAGCAAAAGGAGATGATACGTGTGACACCAGTAGATGCATGGCAGGACACGTATTAACCTGCTTTGCAGCAAATTGGCTGATCTCCTTTTCCAGAATGCCAAGAGAGCAGCCAGAAGCGTGCACAGACCACACCAGGTTTAGCTGCAGGAGGAAATCGGTATCCGTGCTCTGCCCTGGCCAGCCCTAAGAGGCGACGTGGCAGTCAGCGGGGCAGTGCCCACAGGGGTCCGGAATCTGTGCTCACCTTGGACCGGAGCTCGCTTTCACCAGCTGCGATGCAATTGGGCGACATCTTGCTCAGATTTGATTTCCTGGGCTTCTTACGTGCTCAGTCTTCAGAATTTAATTCTTACTGTAATTGCCTTCTACTTACACGTATAACTCCCATTCCTGCAGCCCTACAATCATGTGGGAAATAAGGCTTTGACCTGAATTTTATCTAAATTTAACCTATTCTGAAAAGCGGCCTTAAGAAGTGCTACGGCTTTGTTTCACTGATTTCCCTTTTCACTTCCAGGTTTACACAGAGGTGCCTCGGTAGACACTGGAATCGAGCTCTCTGTTTCTAAATCATAACCTATAAAATTCAGTGCTTTTTCATTCATGTGTCTTCTTCCCATACTCCCCACTCTCAGTGTTTTTCTTTAAAATAAACTCTCATGGAAAAGGAGTACGTTTAGCTGGATCATGTCTAGTTCTGTGAGGTTGGTACTAAGTCCTAAGGGAGAATAGCTTGCTCAGGTTTTTTGCCACGTGTAAGCTGCATTAAATATGCTGGACCTGTGCAGGTTTCTGCTAAGATGCCTCTGTAAAACTGAAATTCATTTGTCTTATAAATGGCCGGAAATTTTCATGAAGCATAAATCATCCCCCTTCCCCACTCACCCCACAAACTTCATATATTATATAAACATATGGATATTAAAATTAGACGTAACTTTTAAAGTAAGTGGTATCTGCCTTTGAGACACTGGGCAGGTAAATTATAGCCTCAGAGACTAAGGAAAAGATTTGGGGACCGTTAGATAGATGATGCTATGAACATCAAAAGCAGAATAAATTAAAGCTGAGGTAATTTTAAAAATTGGATACTTCCCAAATCCTCTGCAAGAAAGTCAAATGGAACAAGGGCACTGGAACAGTATCCCTGTGGGAACCAAAAGCAGAAGAGGCTTGGATGCAGAATCTGCATTTAGTTTATTATTTTGTCGGTGCTTAAACTGTCAATCTAACCTGGCTCTCTGCCTCCTCAAATTAAAACAGCACAACTTTACAACCTCAGTGCTTTGCCCTGTCTCTGGGGATCTCTTGCAAACACTTACACCCTTCCGAGATCTAACAGAACACAGAAACACAAAGGGAAAACGCGATGCTTTGGTACTACTGATCTTGCCTTTTGTTAAACCCTCTTCCAAACAACCGCAGAAACTAAACGAATAGATTGAACACGTAACGTATGTGCAGCTGTATGTATATTCATACACGGCCTTTGCGTGTGCGGTGCTGCACGTAGGGTGCTGAGCTGCCATGAAGCAATCGGGCCGGCTTTTAAAGCGGAGAGCCCTGCCCAGCAGCTGGCCCTGCTGCAATGCCCACTGCGGGCACGGCGCTGCTGGGGCTCCCCTGGGCCTCGAGCACCAGCCACCTGCTGCATTTCTCTGTCCCCACAGGACTGCCTTCATACTTAACCCTGGCCACTCCTAAGAATTTTGCCGACTTTTGTGTTTTGAGTTGCAGTTCATGTGCTCAGGGAACTACTGAGCATAAGGTTAAAGCTGTTTCTCTTTTTGAAGCATCCCTGTGTACCTTTCCGTTTAGTACTTCCACATGGCAGAAGTAGGGGCAAAGGTAAGGATTAAGTTACATTTAACATGTGAAGGGCTTTTAAACAAACAACAAAAAAAACCAACAAAAAAAAGCGCCAGGCTTTGGCAAAGTATAAAATAGGATAGTTAACATTAAACTAATTAACTCAGAAAAATCTATTGCAGAGAAATGAAAATGGGTTACAACTGATACTCCCTTCACCCATGGTTTCCTTGCAAGCAGATCCTTGCCCTCAAGCTTTATTCCTGCCATCGGTTGCTTCCTGCAGCAAACCGTGCCCACCCCTCAAAAGCTTCCTCTTGTACCCAGAGTGGTTGCTCTCAGCCCATGCAGTGACTCCTAGACTCCACGTCTCTGAAAGTCCCTTCCCTTGCTCCTTCTCAGCCGGTGTCCAGGGAAGGTGTCACCTCTCTCCTGTGCCCAAGGGCTTCCCCTCAACCATCCCACTTACAGGAACACGAGAAAAATAGTTGAGACTGCACAGGTCAGACACCCAGCTTGTCATGAAGCACGATTGTCAGGCTGTTATCCGGGGAAATCAATGGAAAGTCCTGACTGCTTCTTTTGAGCAGCTGTCAAAGGTCTGCCGTGCAGCAGACAGCGTTCAGGAGTTGGGTTTTTTTTGCAAACATAAACACAATGAAAAAATGTAACCTATGGGATCTGAGTACGTTATCATATGCTGCCTTCATCTTTAATGATGTAGTACAGCCTATGACAACTCTGCTGCCCAACGAGCACTGCTTGGGCCTTATCACCGTGACCTTCTTCACTGGTTTAATAGCTCTGCGATTTATGGCAGTAATAGACTGTGCTGCTGGCAACCAACACGGAAATTTATAACTACTACCTGCAGAGCATGTATGGACACAAGGAAATTACAGCCACGGTGCTAGAAGACCAAAGCAATGACAGACTTCTTGGGGGTGAACACGTTTATTTCAGACTTGGAAGGTCTCATATTTTCTGTGGCTCCGTTATCTGGTGCCTAGAAAATGGGAGCTCAGTGCGGTGTCCTGCTCCCAGGTACCCTCCAGCAGTGCTGCTGCTGGGCTCTGCTGCCTGGCTATGTCCAGCACATAGAAGCCCCTCCCCAGAACCGTCACAGCCAGGTGCAACTTCATGGGACTCAAAACGTAACTTCACATTGAAACATTCCCCTCCTCACCAGTCCAAGGAGGAAAGGAGGCAGCTGCCTTTGCTGGGTGGCTCAGCATGCCGGAAGCCTTATATGGGGCATTTAAGAAAGCTGAGAAGCCTTTTATGTGAAGGCTCAGCGATACAAGGAAGCCCTAGTGCCTGACCAGGTCAGAAAATCTGTTGCCTTTAGCTATGATATTTTCTCAGCGGTAGACCAGTATGTAATACCCTTGAGTAGGGCAGCATATATAATCCAAAACCACTTTTCTCCCCATCTGCAGATTCAGTGAAGCTTGTAAAGGATTCCATATAAGTAATTTTAAATATTCATGCAGTGTTCATCAACCGTGTGTCCCAGTAAACCTACAAGGACAAACTTGGGCTTTCTAGGCAATTCCTCTTCAAAAATAGTACTCTCGCATGCAAACATTTGCCTGCGTGCTGCAGTGACAGCATATGCTGCTGCTTGCAACATTAAACGTTATTCAAAGGAATAACGCTCATGCTATTAACACAACAGCACACACACTGTGAAACGCCTTATCCCCTCTGCTAGAGGCAAGTGGGATACAGAGCTCTGCCAGCCCTTTCCCTGCAGTGTCTTGTCAAACAGCACCATTCAAACAGCATCTCCCCCTTTTGCTCATGGCATCCAAAGAATACCCCTCAAACACAATCCCTGACTTCTGACAAGACTTACTTTGTCAACTCTTCTTCTTCCACTGAGAGCTGGAGACGTCAACACCGTCCCGCATCTTATCTCTCGTGCTTTGCGTAGAGAGGAAAGAATCTCCCTTATGGACAGAATTACATATTCTCAGCCTGACAGGAACAGATAATCACTGTACCGCACTGGGTAAATTACATCGTCTTCAACTAGGCACAGAATACATCTTGAAATATGAAGAAAGGCAGTCACATCTTTAGGGGTTTTTATAAAACCATTTTCCATACATATTTTTGAACAACACCAAAAGGAAGCAGAAAATGACTAGAAAACTGTAATTTGGACATTCTGCTTTGCACAGGACCTGCTATTAGACAGTAGCTATCCAAAACTATTTCAGCCCAAACCATTCACAGTCCTATGTCTTGTTTTTTGGTGTTCGGGTTTTTTTATTTTCCTTTTATTTTGACATGTCTTTACCTTTTTGTTGCTCCTTTCTTTCCCATCAGGCCTGGTGACTCCCTGTAGCACACCAAAGTCTGTCTCATGACACTAGAAGACTGTTACTCACTGAAACGTTGAGGGGAGGAAACAGTCCACTCAACGTAACACATGGAAACATTTTAGTGAACTGTCTGTCTGCCCACAAAATATATAAAAAAAAAAAAATCTAGCAGCCTGTTTCATATATTTCACCCTCTTCAACTATAGAAGAAATAATTCTTCTCCATTTCTATGGTTAGTATCAGCTAATTCCTAAGCTGTTTATAAAGGTTAGCTATAAAACCCACAAACTTACAAGAAAAATAAGCATTTAGAATAAGAAACATTTAAATTGAGAGACCATGACCAGCAAGAAGGCTTCAGTGAGAGCTGACTACCCCGTTCTGCTCTATGCTTCTGGTTTTTTCTCCTTCCAGTCTTGCATAATAATGAGATTTAAAGGTGCATTTGGTATTAACTGCTCTTTGAGGTCTTATCTGCAGATGAAAATCTGCTTGAGACATATATTACCAATGCTTAATTCATTGTTGAGGAGAATGATCCACATACTTCGCCAGTCTTAGAAAGTATATGGATAACGCCTCTCACTTCCAACAGGTCAAGTTAAAAACAGTAGCAGTGCACCGCTTTCTCTGCATCTACAAAAATACCTTTCTTGTTAATAATGCCCTTGCTCTCCTCACTAGCCCCATACCAGGAGTAGAGAAAAAGACTAATGATAGTAATTTTTTTTAAAAAGCATTTACTCCTTCAATCACATTTAATAAGTAGGCTCCATATGAACAGGAACACTAACGACAAGGGCTGTTTTGTCTAAATATTCTGCTTCTAATAGAAATACACTTGATTTAATAAGCACTGCTTTAAAACAAGGGACTGCCAAGGGTCAGGCGAACACACTCCTGAACAAACTATAAATGGTCTGCATAAATGAGATTAAAATTTACTTTTAAAGCAGGCAACAGAAATAAGACATCGGCACTGTCCAATTCAATTCTGCCTTCCATCGAGCACAAAGAACTTCATCTCAGGCACAGGATGTTTTTGAGTACTTTAGGATAGCTTTCAATTATTTAAAAATATGTTAATTCAGAATTTCCAGTCTGGTTATAATGGCAGTTGTTCCAATGACCAGAAACTCCAGTTAATTTATTTTGCTAATACCTCCATCCCTCTCAGTGCAACATACTGTGCCTGGTATCCTTCTCTACTGAACGTGACGTGGCAAAAAAGCAGAGGGATAATAAAATGCTGTAATGGAGGAAGGGAAAAACACGTGCTCCACTTTTTTTTATTCTCCTCCAAACCAAAATCTGAAATTTGCCTGACTGGTTTGTTCTACATCATGGTGACTCTGCACCTGCACAAATCTGGCAATAACGCTAATGAATTAGCAATCAATGCTCATACCAAACTGGACCTAAGGTGGGGTGCAGAGACGTAAAATACAGATATTCTGGGTTATTCACAGTAATACAGTATTGTGGCAGCAAGGAAAGGTTCTGTAAAATTTGACAGCCCAGTATAAATGACTTACCAAGGAAAGATTTTCCGAGACAAATTGTAATGCTCCCTTCGCAAACTCCACCCGCTGCCATTTCAAGTCTTTAGGATCTGTGGGGTTTTTTTAAGCTTGTGGCCATGTGAAAGGTTCCCAAGCTATGGTACATGAAGTGCAGTCAGGATGACCATCTTTTTACCTTGAGAAGGCTGGGTGTTGCCTGAACAACTTGCCATCTGCCTCTATCCATGGCCTGATAACGGAGTCCAAAGCTATTTGCAGCCCTTATTGCTCTCAGGGCCAATGGTACTCCACAATCCCTGCTTTTGGTATCCCAGCAAGTTTGGTGTGCAAAACCCCAGGCTGTAATGTTAGTACAGTGGGATGTGGTAAGAGAACATCAAACATTATGAAAGGATATTTCAGCAGCAGCTCCTGACCCATGAAAGGCAGAATTAGGTATGAGGAAAAATTTGGTTACGCTGACCGGTAACAGAGCAGAACAGAGACAGCTACTGCATGCCAAAGGAGCTGCTCAGGCACAAACAAGCTCTGTGACACAGCAAAGTGAGTGCACTGTGACAAGGTACAGACATGGTCCAATGCGCACAAGTCCCAGAATTTATAGATGAAGCAGCTGATTCTCCTGGTGCCCTGTGAGGGGTCTTTGTTCCTTCTCCAGCATCAGGAGGAGAAGTCCACAGCTGTATTAAGCAGGATGGCAGTGCCCTCTGGAAGCTGACTTACTCAGATGCCTACAGGTTTACAAGACAATTAATCACGAGTTTTCATCCAATGGTACCAAGCAGAGCTAAACTAATGCAGTACCCTACTGAAGAGAGCAGGGGTTATACTCTCTTAGTTTGCCAACAAGGACACTGCATAGAGATCAACAGTAAAGACTGCACGCTTTGCAACACAAACCAAAACTTTTCTGTGGGCCAGTTCTTTGCCCCAGAATCTGCAATTCCCTTCCCACAAATGCAATCAAAAGCAAGAACGTGTAAGTCTCGGTATCTGAAAAATTACGCCATCCTGTAGTGTAAATTCTATAGCTTCAGGAAAAACAAAACCGAACCAAACAATACCGTCCCCACTACTCTTCCCCAGCAGGACCGCTGTGAAAATGTCTCCAAGAGCATATAGTTATCATACAACTGAATGTATAACATCAGGTAATGACCTCTCCAGTTGTGAGTTATTTATATGTAAAGTTGCCACAATAAAGCACAATATTAGTTCTGCTCTATTTCAGCATTTACTAACTAATGCAAAGGTAGCAGCATCGGAACAAATACCTGAAAAGCGCAGGACCGAGGGAGGCCAAGTTCATTTCAAGACTCAGTGTTTTGAGAAAAGTCCTGGCCTAAGCCAAAGCAGAAGTGAACAAGGGCTGAATTATTATACTGGGTACAAATTCTTTGAAATTAAATGGTTCTGCCACAAATATTTGCTTGGTCAAATGATATCAGGCTTTGAGGGGCCATTGATATATCGGAACATAACAGTCAACCAATTTTGGGAAAGGGCGGAGGCATTATAGGACAGAACAGCAAGAACAATAATGCAAACCCTGTGGGCTGAAAGGAGTTTTCAGGGAACGCTGCCTTACAACTTGGTTGTATTCACCTCCTTCAGAAACACACCATTCAACTTGGAAACCTTCTCTCTAAGCAATGCCTGTTACCACTGATAAAGGGGAACGTATTCTCTACCTTTTAAATGAAAAAGACATTGTCTTACCCTTCTTGATTGCTTTTCCTCTGTTATTACAACGAGAAAGCACAACAGCTTTCCTACTGTAAAGCTGCTCACTGCTGCATCTTTTCAAGGGAAAAGAGAACTGACAGAAAAATCCAGTGAATACACAGTAAACTTCACCTCAGGCTCCTGTAGAGCTACTAAGCACACACTGGTATGAGATAACGCTTTATGAAAGGTGATGTATTAGTAGCAGACTAAATAGAGGAATTCCTTATAAAACTTGCACTTTTTTACTCCTATTAAAGACAACTGCATTGTCTTAAAACACAGTCCTTCCAAACTGGAACTGCCACCACAGAATAGCCCCCTTTTAAAAGGATTTTTCCCCGGCATGCTTTTCTGATGGGTGTCCTTGAAATTTTGCAGAGGCAAACAACGGCAGCACTAAAACGATCATTTGGCAGCTTGCTGCTTGCTGAATCTCCCTCTGAGCCAGCTCCTGGTTTGTTCTCATCTCCCTCTTGCAATGATCTCATGCAGCACAGGCTTCGCAGAAGCTGGAGCACAGAACCGCAGTTCCAAGGGTTTGCTGCCCCAAGACAATGAGAGCTCTTTGCTCGATACGAACTTAAATACTCCATTCAACTTAACTCCACTGCAGTCCAGGTGTGGAAGCAAGCACACCTCCATATCAGGGGGTTAGGAAGCTATATCTTTGTTTCACACTAGAGCAAAGCCATAGCTTCAAATGCTCCAGAAATCAGAATCCGATGTCTCCTCTCTAGTTTGCATGGCACGAGGGGGGCAAAACACTTGTCTTCTTTAAATGAAACAACCACAAAAGCTTTTGCTTCATTTCCTTTACAGTAGCTTAGGATAGGCCTCAGAGAAAACTGGTCCACACTTATTGCTCATGGGTATTTATCAGGAAACATTTTTGTCCCTTTAAAGATGTTTATCTGTTCCCTGTGTTTATCTGCTCACTGAATTTACACTGAGCTTTCAAAAAAAAAAATCTCTGCAATTCAGTTCTGTAAGCAATAATTGAAGAAGCCAAAACACTGCTGACAAATCTATCAAAGAGCATAATTTGTGCCTTTCCTATCTGCCTAGCCCCATCCTCTTCCGGGCTAAGAGAAAATACAACTTCACTTTTCAGCCACTAGCCAGCCACATCTGCAGCATTCCATGTCACTCTTATACTCGTCCTTACCACTTACCTCAGAGACCTTCAAGGTGTGCAGGCAGCAAAGAGAAAGGGGATCCCACCTCAGTTTGTGCCTCTGGATTTTACCAGCGGAGGTGTCTCAGCTCTGCAGGAGAGCCCACAGGGAAGCTTTCAGGACCATCAGATCCATTTCTTGTGTTGCCATCATCCAAAAAGCAATGCAGACACTAAACCAGAAACTGTGGTCCAGAGGTATGCTCTGAATACATCCTGGTGTACATGGCACAGTATAAAAGTTTGACTGGCTCTGGTAAGGATGACATACACAACTTCATGCGGATGTGAAACTTCAGCCAATTAAACTTGTGGCCATAAAGTTTTGCTAACAAAAATCTTCTATGCTATACCATCAAATATTTTCTCTTTCTCTAATTATATAGAAATACAGTGATATGATGAACAGGTAGATATAGACACTAGGCCAGCATTAAATGCTTCTAACCGCAGTAAATCACAAGGTACCAACGTGTCTGAATCTGACTGGTTTGTTAGTAAGGTTTTAAAGTTACGAAGGTTTAAAAATAATCATAGTCAACAGATTTATGATTATCACACAGAACTGTTGTCTGCTGTGTAATTAGCTTGTTCTCATCAAGCTAGCCCATGGCTTACAGGCATTTCGAAATGGTGTAAAACACCCCGGAGAAGGATGACTACTGCTGATGGAAAAGCGCTCTCCATCGCGACACGCAGGCCAGGGGAGCTCCGTTCGTGCGCCATGAGGAGACTAATGCCTTCCGAGCTGAAGAACCAGGTTTGCATCCTGCTGTCTCCACTTGCTGCTTTATGAGCGCAGCTGGCTAATGACCATGTTGTATTACGGATAAAGCCATTTACTGCGATATGCTCATGTTGTTAATATGCTGCAGAGTATTTTTGCTCTGTTTAAGGGGCAACTCTGGGATACATTAATGCCGGATGGTATGAAAACAAGGGCAATTCCAGTCCAGACGGCAAGAAGAAATCCACAAAGTGGCCAAACATTTCCATCTGCTCAGTGAACAAAAAGACTTTCATGCCTCAATTTATGCCTTCTGCTGCGAGCTGCCGTCACAGCGAGCGAAGAAGCCTCCCTGCATTCATAGGAGCCATGTTAGTGATGCTTCCCCTGGGTGGTCTCCACACGCTTTGGCCCTTGGGCCGTGCTCAAGGCTTCTACGCTGTTTTGACTAGTCCCAGCTCTTTTGCGACTTCCCCCAAGAAGACACTGAATACAAGGAATCCTCCGTTACACTTAAACAAACCAATAGTCTGAAGGGATGAGCTAGGTTTTCAGAGTTTGGCACTGGTAACTGCACTCTCTTTGCAAACCACTGACTTATCACACGCTTCTTCAAATTGTAAAACAGCAAAGAAATCTATGCTTCAGTCCGTCGCGCACAATTAAATCACCTCTGGTATTTCCTCATCCTAATAGGCCCTCATCTGTTGACTACAAAAGCAACAATGTTAAGACAGTATTTTAAGTCTGTTACCTTCTCACTACAACTTGTAATTACAACAAACTTTTTTTCCCCTTTTAGCGGTTTTGTACTTTCATTGATGCATCTCTAGAGCACTTGGCTTAAAGAGCCTATTAGAGACTTCAAAATACTGAAAACACCATAAAAGCATTTTAGAGAAAGCCCCTAAGTGACCTTATTCCTTAAGATTCCAAAAAAATTACAGTTGGTACTTAAGGCGCGTGGGTCCATTAACATCTCCGCCAGCATACAAAGTCAGTGCAGTATTGTTGCTCACGGTTAACATCTGAGTGGGAGTTCCAGGTCACTACCCTGTTAGTATCAAGTAGCATAAAATGAACTGTACTCAGTAAATTTTCCCAGCTATTTCCCTGCCTTCTCATTTTCCTTCTCCTTCGTGAGCAGGATTGTTTCCCAGAAGAAGCGTAACAAGTGACGGAGGAGCTCCAGCTCCCTGGGGTGGCCAATCTGCTCTATCACTGATGTTACACAGATGACTCTGCCCATCGTGCTCTTTTCCACCCCAGCAGAGAACACGTGCAGTGGTTGTAGACTCTCTGCTGCTGCCATGGGCAGCTGGAACTCGCGTCACAATACGGAAATGAAACGTTGCACTGGGTGACTGACATCAAGGCTTGGCTTAAGCGAGACGCACAAGTCCCTTACTCACATTTTAACGAACCAGTAGTGCTTTGTGAGACACTGAGACGCCCAGGTGCTCCCTAGCAGCCTTGTCACCCCTAGCTGTACTGCATCCTCAACACTGTTTGTCTGCAGCACTGGCAAGGTCAAGGATTTGACTGCAGTAATCACTGCGACATGCTGCACACAAAGGCCATTCCACAATTCCAGCTCGTTCAGAGGAAAGCCCCCTGTTAATGTTTCTGCAGAGCCTCCACTATACCTTCAGGTCCCCTGATCTGCACTGCCTGCCTGGTAACTGCGCTCTGCTTGGGTTCATTTGCTCAATAATTCTTCTGGGCTGCTGATACATCCGCCTCCTTCATGAAAACTTTCATGATGATTCTCCCCTGCTCTGGTCCTGCCGAAGCAGGAAGGGATTTACGGGCTACACTCACAGATAATGCAGTGGGAGATACAGCACGCTGGAGCCTGAATCACTGTTTTACAGGCTTGCCAGAGAGAGACTATTTTCTCAGGCAGCTACAAACAGAGAAAGAATGCCTGGCATGTGTTAATCCTTATCAGGGGAAGACAGACTTAAATGTGTTTGTTTATAGCAGTGTTAAAGTTTGCTAATGTATTTTAATAAGTAGGTAAAAAGAAGAAGCTCTCAAAAAATCTAGTTTTTCTTTGATGGAAAGAGGAGGAGACAATTTAAATTAAAATAGGTCTGTTTTCATACACAGAAAGTAACACAGTGCGAAGAGTTGTGATATTTTTCTATGAATAACATCCATTAGAAGTAGGCTATGCTTTGTGATGCTACTCTTGCTATGAGGGTAGGGGAAGCTTGTTGATCATTTGTGTGGTGGTGTGAGGAGTTTTTCTGTGGAGTTTTCTCACCGATCCTAACCTGTGCTGAAGAATCACTCTGAGGTTGCACACAACACAAATAGCATTAGTAGGCAAAAGGAGTTTACATGCAACAAGCAGAATCATAGAATGGCTTGAGTTGGAAAGGACCTTAAAGATCATCTAGTTTCGAAATCTGGAGCATGTATATAGTCTTTTACAAACATTTTCATCTCTCATTATACATAATCACCCTGGTGACAAGAATGATATTCATGTTTACATATACTTTTAGGCTGTGACAATTCATCCCTAAAGAAAAGAAGATCAATGCTTCAGTTAAAAGTAAACTCTATTACAGGATCTGTCAGGAAAGTCTAAAGCCATTGGTTTTTGCAACATTTTATTTATGAAAGCATTCTCATGGTGCAGACTGATTTTCTTGGCCCCATATTTTAGCATCTCACCTGTCTGGACGTGCAGATCGCTACTACAATGATTAATGAAGTGAAAGTTTCTCGAGTTACAGTGCTGTTTCGCTAAGCACTTCTCCTTATTCCCCACTGACAATCCCCAAAGGCGCCCTCAGTTAATCACAAACAGCTGACGTTGCCCTCACAGGACTCTTTTCTCCTCTCTCGTCAACCAGTGGTTAAGAAACGCCACCTGCAAAGTCTACATGCAAGCCAGAATCCAGGCTAGGTCCAACTTCTGCAGGACACTACACTGAGGCAAAAGCTTATCTGCAAACAGTACTGGGGATCTACCAAGTGCTAGAACAAGTAACTGATAAAACACAAAACTTGATGGCTGCAATTTAACACAAAAGCCTTTATGTTAAATTGCAACCATAAAGACAATCACCATAAAATTTATTGGGGCAGTTACCAGCCATTTAGTTCGCTACGTACATATTGTAGATTCAGAAAGGTTTTGACAGCGATATCTGTTTCTGCCTGAGGGACACCAGAAGTACCGGGATTATGACACTCGGTAATGTCCAATGCCGATTACGGCACCAGTGAGACAGCTTTTTCACTATGCGTGAAACGTTTTATACAGCCACGGCTGGAAAAGTTACTGAATATTCTGCTATAAATATGAAGAAAATATCACTTGGAGAATCTTCTAAGGTAAAGATGCATGAGCTGAAGCAGCCATTTCAAGAGAGTCATCTGTAAATAGAGGTTGTGACTTGGCTGGTACACGACCAGTTGATCTTCCAGCAGACTACTGCAAGAGCAGATGAGAACTAAAGAACAGGCAGTGCACGAAATACATCCATGTTACAGCAGATGCTGTTCCACGAGTCCCCTGAAGACAGTATCATCTCATATGAGCTATCAAATTACTTTATTGTATTCAACATGATGCCGCCACTGAAGAGTTCTCCAAAGTAAAGAATATTTGTAATTTAGGATGTTCCAACAGTAGAACTTTGTGCAAACAACAAACTAGGTCAGGTCATCAGATTCAGACTGAATGACATGCTTAACGCATTGTTTGTCCTATTCTTTTGAAATTAAATATTTATTTAGCTGAAGGATGATGGAGATTTGCTTTGATCTTATTTAGAACATAGTGAATGCATACAGTGAAGACACAATGAAGGGATGCCAAAGAAAATTAGTATATCCTGAAATGCTAAAGAATATGCCCTTAAAAATTGATTTTTACAAGGCAAATATTTTGCCCTCTCCCTTTGTACATGTAACTTACACGGGATAACTAGCATTTATTGTCAGTCGTGCTGAGATCCATTGCAGCAGGCACCCAAACTAACTAAGAAGCAGCTTGTTCAGGTACCTCCCAACGATACCACATTGTTTCTGCATTGCCAAAGCACAACCAGCATACGCACAAATTAATTCTTGAATTAGAGTCTTGAGCAGGTGATAAGCTAATTTCTAACTTTTTTTCCCATTTCACTGAATTCAGTATGGCTTTGGACACCTCTTTCAATACAGATGAACTGAAGTGACTGAGATTCATCTAATTGCTACATAAAGAACTAAGAACGTGAACCAGCAGTTACCAAGTTAAGTTTACATCAGTTTCAGCAGGGACTGAAAAAAAAAAAAAGATTCAGATATCTCACAAGAATTCTGATACGGTCTCCTCTCCTTTGACCCATACTCTGTTTAGGTACTGTCGGCAGCTCCCCTTCTTCATCAGCGACCCAGAAAATTAGACAGACAGGTCACACATCCAGAAATGCTGGAGGAACTAATAATTCAGAAGAGAGATGACTCACAGGGAACACAATCAGTCTATAAATATCTTCAAGGCAGTAACATAAATGTATAAACGAAAGATAGGAATTACTTGGTCTCAGAAGATGGTAGGTAAGTTGGCGGTACAAGTTAAGGAAAAGAATAACCGGTAAGCGAATAGCTTCTCCAGGGAAGCTGGCTAGGAACCATTACTGTAAATGTTCCAGAACAGCTAAAATCAGATACTAGTGAAAAAGATGCACTGAGCAGACCTGCAGGATGCCTGGAGCTAGACTAGATGTTTCTAAGGTGTCTTTCCCGGTGCTACTTTTGCTATCCATGACATTAGGTTAAGCCCTAGAAAGAGGAAGGATTACATTCACCAACCTAAACGTGGCTGCTTAAATGACAATTATCTGTAAGCAGGTGTTTCATTGACTCAGCAGCTGCCAACTCCTTCTTAACATGGACAGCTTTTATGACGTGCTAATGTGGATACAAATTCCTAGTTGCTAATTGTACTATTAATAACATTGAACCTATCTGCTGCTAATCTTATTGATATAAATAGTATTATTAATTCCAGCAGGCGTCAGCGGGAGGTTGGATGACACTGTGTACAGTAATCTCCCCGAATGACTCATTAGGCTCACAGAGAACTACGACCTCCTTAGGCAGCTGCACCTGGCCTGCCCGAGGCAATAATGGCTCAGATGGCTTTATTTCCCGTCAAACAAACAGGCAGTGAAACGCAGTGACATATCCTTATTGAATTCCAACAAACCAGAAAACCCTCCAGCACATGAAAGCTGGGATTGCAAAGCCAGACAACAACAGGTCACCTGCCACACTTCAGGTCTCTCTCCAGAGCATGTGCATTGGGACGAATTGCCAAAAGCCACTTTTCCATAGGACTTAACGGCTCATTTAGCAACTCTATAGATACTTGGTATTTCTTCTCAATCTCCACATTCAACGCATTGCACCACATCTTATTTCTGTACATCCATAAACCCTAGACCAATGGCATCATGCTTCCAGACTTTTCTCTGTTCCACTACCTAGCATTAGAAAATTTCTCGTTTTGCTTCGGTATTTCTACAAGATCTGGCATCATTAGAGTATTTTTTTGGCAGACATGAAACTAAAGCTAGCTGTGAGCAAAGCCAAAGCAGCTAAAACTCCACCTTTAAGGAACAAACTCGCCATCTCCAGAGTGTGATTTTCCAAGGCACTTATCATTTTTATGGCACCCCATACCCGCAGAGCACTGATCCAAGCGGTCATGCTTGCAGCTGGGAATGCTCAGCATTTATGCAAATCTGGCCTAACATACACCCCACCACGCACCCGCGTAATTAGGAATGTGCAAACGGCAGCTCAGAGGGTTTTGGCATTGCACAGACATAGCCATTGCCTGTCAGCAATCCCTGGCCACATTCACCGCAGAGTTTCCAAACAAGGTAAGGGCTCTGTGACCATCAGACTCATTCCTGGCAAAACCGTGGAATTTTCCCATGTGTGCTGTACGAGGAAGGCACTCTGTGGAACACAGAAGTATGTGAGCACCTAGTTAAAGACTCTATCGTAGTGCACAAGCACACAGAGGGTGAGTTAAGACTGCCAAGACAACGAACCAGAATTCCTGTGTCTACTGCACAGGAAAGCTTTTCCTATGAATTTCTTAAACAACTGACACTTCCAAAAAAACCCCAAATAAGCACATTTTCGCAGGTAGCAGTTTAGGAAACATCCTCACTAGTTTTACAAAAGCTTAGTTTCCTAAAATTCTTTAGAAACCCTCAAACACTGGATGGCACAGTCGACACGTGAGGATGTGTGGGTTTAGCAATAACTGAATAGTGCCTCCTGCTCCCTATGAAAAGAATTACAGACGGTGAGCGTGAACTAGCCCAGCCAGCCAGTGCTTCAACCCCAGCTCTGTGAGCATTCGCTCACTATCACGTAATGAAGAAATGAAAAAAATCTTAGCACAGGTTTGGGTTTTTTCGCTCAGTTTGTATTAAATCTGGCAAACTATGTCTCTGCTTCATCGCTGATTCCAACCATGTGTTATTGCTGCACAAATGATGATTACACATTTGGGTAACTATTTGAGCAGTGATTAGTTTTCCCGTCTGCTACACCTTTAAATATTTGATTTGCAATTGGGTATGACTTTTCATCCCAACTATTTTCCCCATTATTTCACCTATTTTTTTTAATGTTATACATGTATTCTGGAAGATAATCTCATCAAGCATCACACAAGTGCAGATTTTCTTTTTGTTTATGGACTCATGATGTGTGTTGCTTTGTATTACTATACTTTATTCCTTGCATTTGTCCTGCAAGAAACACAGAACAACCAGTTAAAGCCCCACATAAGCCAGCTGCTAGGGAGCGCTGCTCTAGGCACAGAGGAAAGCAGACAGTTCTTCCAGCCTCACTCCCAGTGAGGTTCTCTGGCTCTATTTCTTCCCTTTGCTTTCAGGCTCAGCCCAGGCCTTCTTTTTGGAGCAGTAATTTTGCCCAGACTGCCCAGAGCGTTGAGTTGGGCCTAAAATAAATGGTCACTATTCAACAATACTAAAGTGAACACCCTTGAGGAAGATTTTGCATAAACGAACTACAAATACAACTGTACAGGTATCAAGAGAGACTGTGCAGAGAGAGTAACTCAGCAAAGAACCTGTCGGTTTTAACAGATAATTCTTAGACAACAACCCATAAGAATGGTAAACTTAACAAAGGGCCACTTCAGCTCTAAAGGGGTAAAGACACAGGGGAGCAGTTCCTGGCTCTGTGCGTGCAGCATGGGAAGATCAGTATTAGACCAGCGTGTGCAGTCCCGGTCTGTACGTACCAAAGTGGCTGTGGGCATCTTAAAGCAAGAACAAAGGAGGATCATAAAAGTGTCCCAGGAACTGACAAATTCATCCTGACAGTGTAAGGACTAAGATGCTTTGATGTATTTAGGCTACTGAAGAGTAAACCTAGAGGTGATGTGAACACCGTGAAGCACTGTTTTCACAGAGAAGGACAGCGAGATCCACTGACTGGAAGCCAGGGTGAGACAGATTTAACCTTGAAATAAGACAAAATCTCTTAAGGAAAGTCTAATTAAGTATTAATTATCAGACGACGCAATAGACTTGCCTGGATGTGAAGAATTTAGAATACATATTTTAAATGCTGCTTCTGGAAGAAATCTTATCTCCTAGACGGCTGTGAAAGAAGAGAGGAAAGTTTGCCTAAAGGGTTCAGGAGAAACCTCCTGACCTTGGCCTCTGTAAATCCTCTCCCAAAATTGGACCAAGTTCACTCCAGTGTCCTCATCTTGTAGCTCTGTATATTCACCATGGGTAAAGTCAAACCTCACTCCACAGTCTTGGGTGCTCTGTGGCTGGAATCAGGAAGGATTTTTACTTTTTTTTTCCTTCTGCATGCTTGACCAGGCACACTGTGGCTTCCCCTTGACTGAATCTCTCTTCCTTCTCCAAGGCATGGGGGCAGCTGCAGCTAGAGCTGTGGGCACTGGACAGAGCGCTACTGCTGTGCTACACCAGAGTCCTTTTTCTTGAGCGCAGGCTGGTGAGCATTACTGGGATGCTCAAGAGCATGCAGATCACTTGATGTGAAGTTGAAAAAGAATTTTGTGAGGACCTCGGGGGATTTTTTTTTGCCTCTCTCTCTTGCATAGTGCATAGCTTGCCTGCTAGAATCATGTGGGCATATGTCAGTTAATACATTTCTCATCTCTGGTGCTATCTGCCAGGAGCATAACTTAACGTCCTGAAAAAAGCAACTCCTCAGACTAGCTGGTCTTTGGGCTTAACATCGGGAACCCTGACTGAGCATCTAAGTTCGAAATTATGTATTATAAAATTTATTGTCTCTTTTTCCTCCAGTGCTCTTGAGCAGATAAATAAAACTGAATTTACTATACAGGGAGCATGAAAACCAGACAACAGATTGGGCTGAGTAGATTCACTGTTTCAAGATTCAATTTATCCACCTCCGTTTGGGTATTTTATTTGTTCTCTGCACTAACAAAGTGTGTAGGAAGAGTGAGGAGCAGTTACTCAGATCTGATGCACCAGTCACACAAAGCCGGCAGGTATATCTCTTTCTGGGGGCTGACAGTCCTTTTTTTCTCCCATCTTACTCATGGCCTACAGACCGCAACATTGTGACTTTTCTGGGCTACTTGCAGGGTTGTTCACACTTCTGGCTTTATGCAAGCAAGCACTGAAGTTTAGTCTTGTAATCATGTATATGCATTACGCTTAACTCCAGTCCGCCTGCATAAAATCAGCTCACATTAATCAGTGCGTGTGTGCGCACACGTGCGCATTTGTGCCTGTGCCGACGTGCGTGTACGTGAGCTTCGGACTCTTGGCTACAGCGTTACAGCTCACACCGAGCCAAATGACAATCTCAAAGCTATCACAGAGAGATTAAGTGCAGCCAAACCCAGGCTGTACAACATTAACGGCTCAATTCTTATCTTTCATGCAGCATCTCAGTGTCTGTCTCGTACACGCTTTTTGGAGCCGCCAAGTCTTCCTGATACAAGTTCTTATCACGAGATTATTCTTTTCCCCGTGACTGACTGGTAACATTTCCCGTACGAAGTGTGGCAGCATCAGGAATCTCACCTGCGGAGACCCCAGAGAGCTGCTTCGCAAAGCCGACGTTTCCACGGTGTGCGAGAGCAGGCTGCACTCATCACTGGCACAATGTAGGGACCAAAAAGAAAAGACAAACAGCTATTCAGGAAACCCTGACTCAAAAGACACAAATCCTGCTTCAATAAAAAATTAATCTGGGAGAAAAAACACAAGGTGTGGGTGATGGCAAAGATACACTAGAATACTAAAGAGCTTAAGTATTCAGGGTCACCTCCAGCCACACTGCATGGTTTCATTCTTAAAGTACAAGAGCAGACATGAGAAGCAAAACTCAAGAGGTACAAGTTAGGTTTGATTCTGATTTCAGCCTTTGAAGGCCTTCACTAGGGCTTTCCACCTGGGACAGCTTCCTTCCTGCAAGCACAGGACCCAAAGTACTTTTCCTTTTCAAATCTGCAAGCAATTTCAGCGGATTCTTGCTATCTGAGATGCACAAAGACTCTCTCCAGTCCCACTGCTCTACACACACTTTAAAGCATCCCTTTTCATGTCTGCCCATGATCCACCAACCTTCCCTCCTTCATTCCCATTACTGATATCCAGATCACAGATGATTATCAGCACTTCCCCAAAGACCAACCGCATCCCCTGGGGTTCAGTTGCCTGAGACCCAACACCTGGAATGCTGCAGGTCAGTCATGGGAACCTGGCTCAGCTTTATTCTAAAAAAAAGAAAGGGGTTATTGAGTTATGAGACAATCCTTAAGCTAAAGCCAAGGAAGACAGAAATGCAGACAGAAATGAAATTGTTGAAATAAAACCAGTCACTGACTCAAGCAAAAAACACTGATCTGAGAAAAAAAATGGAGAATCAGAGACGGCAATTCAACACGAATGGTCACAGATCAGCTTGATTGAAGGAGCAGAGCCCAGCCCTTTTCTGACTGAAGACTGCCTGGCAATTAACCCAGCACCCATTAGGTCTCTGCATCTGTAATAAGGAACACATTAATGTGTAGCCTGGCAGCAGCGTTGTTCGAGCAGACTACTATATGCGTTAGCCAATAAATTAGCTCTGTGTACTCTCAAACTGCATATATCCTGCTTGCACAGTCTCTCTGCACACAGTCAGAGATGTCCAGAAGTGACCCACCACAGAGGGGGCTACAGAGAGTTTCTCAGCCTGTAGAATCAATTTCCTAGCACATTAAAACGATAACCAGACACTTCTGCTTGCAAAGAACCAGAGAACAGCACTCCTTATTTTGTTCCGGGCTTGACAACACAGAGGCAGCAACATCCTGACACGGACACATGAAGGCAAACGCACTGGTTCATTCTACCTTTTTGAACAGCAGCAGTATAATCTGTCTCTGAATATCCAATATGTATCTGAAAATGATATCCCCAAAGAGCAGTAAAAGGGGCTCAAGAGAAAGAAAAAGACTGAGTGACAGTGTTGCTGCTGCTACTGCGTACTCTGACTGAGGACGTGAAAAGGCACACACAGATGACAGTTGCTTTTGAGCTGAGACAGGCATCCAGGCTCTCTGTTTTCCAAAAGGCGGCAATGCATCTAAATTTCTGTGCCCCAGAACCTGAGAGAGCACTTTCCAAAAGCACAACTAGGAATTTGGTAACTCTTAGGTACCTCTTTAGGACCCACAGAGGCAATCTGTATATAGACCGCAAGTGAAATTAGCAGTACTAATGCAAGCACTTCAGGGTGCACCCTACCTGACTACCCGGTTGTCTTCTTTATAGAGCCAACAAATTTTCATTTCCTCTGTCACAAGAATGTAAAAGTTTTAGAAGGACATGAAGCTTTGCATCTGTTTATGGCAGCCGAATACAGACAAAGTCAACATACTGTTTTTTCTGCCTGAGTGTTGAATGAAAGGATGGAAATAACCAAACAGGCAGCTGTGAAGGAAGAGAGTTAATAAAGCCAATCAGAGCAAACACTGTGAGCAGGTTTAAATTAAAACTCACACTGAAGTCCTGTGACACTGCTGGGACTTTAACACAATCTGACACAGGGCGTACATGAATTCGAAAGAAACCAGAGAATGCAGCAATGTTACCTTTAGAGCTGACTGAAAAAGGAGGATTAAGATGAAATGGAAATTCTTTCATTTTTCTCCTGTGTTGAAAATCCATACTGAAATTCCAAGTGCATCCTCTCTCCTCTGAGTAGGCAAAGAGTGAAGGATCTTTAGCAGACACCCTCCACAGACTTCACTCCTTCGCACATCACATTCTGCCAATGCGATGCTCACTGGGACCGAGTATGTCAAAGCCATTAGCAAGAGCAGAACAAAACACTGCAGTATTTAAAAATCTGTAAACAACTTCTGGACATGAACAAAAATATCCCTGTTAACAGGACCTTCATGTCCACTGAGTGCTGTGCATTCCTGAATCCCTCACAGTGCACTGCAACTCTCGCATCCTACAAGAGAAATCACTTGAGCTCCTCAAAGTGCTCATTCCTACAGGATCATGTTATTGTGTAATAGCTGAGAGAAAAGAAGATTCTAACTTTGTAATACATGCATTGCTGGATGTAAACAGTCATACTGTACGTGTGAATTAAAACCAGACTCCTTTGGGATAGGTTTCACCTCTGTCTCCTCCCCTGTGCCCTGTTGGTTACAGATTTTTCTTTCTGCGTCATCTCTCTAACCCTTGAGAAACAAGAATCAAGACCCAGTTCCTATCACTCCATTTCAGATCTTAATAATTACCTGTCTCTCTCACTTCAGGGATCTTCTTCCACTCAAGTTACCAGTGCGGCTGTATTATTTCTCTTGCCTTTTCAAGACCAAACCTCAGCTTCCCCTCATCTCCATTCCTGTGCTGCTGATGTAGTCACAACCCAAAGGGAATGATGACCACGGAGACAGAGAAAACCCACGAGGTCAGGAGGAGCCGAAGCATGAGAAAGCAAGAAACAAAGAAAAGGTCTGAGATGCCTCAAGTGCTTTCAGATGGACAACCAGAAGAGCCAAAATGTGGGGGCGAGGACAAGACATGGAAGCCCAGAGATTATACAGGGTTTACACTGCAGTTTCCATGTAATGGAAACATTTCTCGAATTTTTGGTTCTGCTTCCACTTGATAGCGTGCCATACACAGTCATTAAAAGCTGAGTGGATTTTTATAGCTGCTATTGGAATTGAATTTTAGCTTCCTCCAAAAAGATTCCCTGTTTAATAAATTTAATTTCAAAGGCAAATATAATCAGTCACTGCCATGTACATTCTCCTGCTTTCGCTATAAAATAAATTAAACAAAAATAGAATTTTCATCTGCTAATCCGTATCCATCGAATGGTGAACTTCAGCTTCAAACCAAAGGCTAATAATAATAATATTTGGATCAGTGACACACAGCAACATGTCCCTGTTTTCCCTGGGTCCCAGGGCCTGAGCATTTGCATGAATCACTAATGCACAGAATTGCTGATCCAGATCAACAGAGCTTTCAAATGCACCGTCTTGCCGATAACCCCTGTAAAACAGAACCATAGCTCAGAAATGCTGATCCACACTAATGCACTTACTTCCCAGTACTTCACTCCACAGTCCAATAAAAATACTAATGTACCAGAAGTGCTGATGCAGCCCCATTAGAACAAGATTTCTCACCATAGAAGCATTCTGGTTTTCTTCTCAGCAAGCTACACTTTCAGTAAATGCTAGGCTGCAGCATCCCAAGGAGGAGAAAATACTACGCAGCTCTGTCTTCACCAGCCAGACATGGTTATGGCGATTCAGAACTGATGACATACTTCTTACTAAAGAGGCAGTGAGAGAAACACTAAAAAAGTATCCTGGCAGACGAAGGAAAGCAGGGACAAATGTTGAGTTAACTATGCTCTAGGATAGAAACAATTTTCTTCTGCTTTATTTTGGTTGCATCTCAGGTTGTAGGTCCTACAGGCCTAGAAACAGGTGATTCCCCAGGTGTGTCAGGAAGGATCTTGGTGTCTGGGGAAGATGAAGAACTACTACCACTGACTCGCACTGGTGTAAAACACACCGGTGCAACCATTCCTCTCCTGTCACAAAAGCTGGGTAGATCTGGGAACAGAAGTTTCTTACCATATCATCTAGAGCACTGTTCTAACCACCAGTGGGGACCTAGAGCCAGGGCGATCCAGAGCCAGGCACTAGATGCTAAACTACAAACGTGGCTCTTACAAGATGGCCTTTATATAGCTTCACAGATATTAGGAACTGCACATTAGGAAAAGTACCCCAGAAGGACATTATATGCATGTCCTGTTGCGATGACGCAATGTGAGGGAAGAATGGCTGGTTGTAAACCTCATTAGCTTTTCTAAAGTCTAAAAGTCTCCATTTGAGGAATGAACTACTTGAAATAGGCAATTCCACTGTTTCCACTCCCAAAGACAGTTTATTAATGAGCTTGAAAGGTGATGTCAAAGCCAAATGCAACTGTAAACATCTTAGTTCTGTTTAACAGTATACTTGTGATATCTGAATACATAGGTTCTCAAATAAAATGTTTTATTAGTCAAATAAACATGAAATTTAATCTAAACGAGTAAATTTCTTCTAGAAAGTGTCATTAGTATAAGTAAACCGGACACACTGAGGTAGTAATCTCTAAAGACTTCATGTACTCTAACCAAGATCTGTACTAAAAGAAGGCAGAAGGTGTCTGAAAGAAGTTCAAGAAGTTTAAGCAGGTCTCTGTGGCTTAAAATACACAAGTAGAAAATGAGTTCTAAGATTTTCTACATGAAAACAAAAAAGAATGTAAAATACTGTTTTAGAGTAAGCAGGTAGATACCCAAGTGGAGGCTTGACACAACAGCACACTGTTATGTGGGGGCAGAATGAAGTACATTATGTAAATTTAGAAATGTCAAAACTACCAGGTGAAACTCCATTTGATTTAGAAAACAGTTTGTAATTAAAATTTACCACAGTTTAGTTTCCTAAAATGAGGTTTACGTGCCCACCCCACTCCCTACCTGTTCATTCGCGTATCTCTCTGTCCCTGCTCCCCAGCAATTTTTAAATCCATTCAACTTTCTGAGCCTTCTGTCAAATCCAGACGCAAGTGTAGATGTTTTGAAGCCAACAGAGTTCTGGTAAGTTCTGTAAATCCCTACAGCTGCAAAGAGGAAAGTCCCACCTGCGGCGCTGAGGGGAAGCACGAAAAAGCTGCCGTTAGCCCATCTTTCTGGCAGCACCTCATCAGTACGTGCACGCTGGTTAGCCAGAAAGCTGGCATTTAGCTCTGAATTTTATCAGGTGTGGTCTCTTGAGGCTGGGCAGAGCCCTCTCGCGGCGCTTCAGCCGGCTCCCACAGGCGGGCAGGCACCGCCGTTTACTTCACGTATGTAAAACCGCCTGGAAATTGCATTTGCTAAACCGCCGGCGCTCACAAACCCCTTAAACACAGAGAGCACAAAGCACCAACTGCTGGATTTAAGAATAAGCGGCTGAGGTGAGGAATATTTTTAAGCTTTTAGGACCGTTTTCGCACAGTTCCCTGCACACATCCCTGGTGAGGCGCTGGTGGGTGCAGAGCCTGGGCCTGCCCCTGCCGGACATGGCTGGCTCAGGCCGGTTTCGGCCGGTTCCAGCCGGCTCCAGCTCAGCCCCTCAGCCAAGGTGGTGGCTCCTCTGGGGAAAAGACATTTAAGAAAGGGCAGAGACTTGTTAAAGTTGGGAACAAGCTCCACGACCCTCGAGCCCAGCGGGGTGGGGGGACAAGCAGAGCGGGAAGCGGGCGCGGCAGTGCTGAGGCGGGAGCTGCACCGTGGGGCTGGTGGTCCTGCATGGCAGCAAGATTTCCTGATGGGAGCTGCAGCAAAAAATTAATTTCCCCACAACCTGAACCTGTTCTGCCCACAACAGTAACCGATAAGCAGTCTCCTTGACTTTACCTCAACCGACAACCTTCCCATTTTCCCACCCTAAGCCCTGAGGAGACAGACTGAGAGGCCGCGAGACAACTTACCCCACCACACCACAAATTCACTCATTTTTCTGAAAATGTTGACAGCATATTGACTCTAGAACAGAGGAACACAGCCTCCATCAGAATTTGTAATGTAAAACTGTCGTAATTGTACAAAGCAGCCTTTGCACCATTATTCAACAAATAATCAAGAGACGTTCTTCCGGCTGGTGAGATGTGAGTGGCACACGGAGAATCCAGCCCCTTAACTTGTATTATCTTGAATTTTCAGGTAGTAGAGAAAAGAAAAGTTTAAACAAGGAAGGAACAAAGCCACAGAGTAATCCTCACGTTAAGAAAACGTTATTAAAATTAATCTTGAGTACGGATTAGACTGATAATGGAGGTTTAGGGGCTTCCTGCTGTTAGGTGGAATATGCCTGAAGAACAGTAGGCAGCCATTTACATTTACCAAAATATAGCAGTGTTTCTCACAATACCAGTGCCTGCAAGCCCGAACCAATGGTAACAGGTAGAATAAACTCTGAATACAGGATACCTGCACACACCTTTCTGTTTCTCTACAACACTGAACAATTCACTTCTAAATCAATTCAGAAGACTTGCTACAAATTTTACAAAAGTATCAAATTATACTGTTTCTTTGCAGCATGCAAGGCAAACACAGACCTCGGTGTGTCCTTCCACCTAAGGGTGCCAATAAACCTCATCATATTGGAAAAATCATGAAGACAATTTTAAATTTTTCAATTTTTTCAACGTGTGGAAGAAGTAACAAGTTCTTTGTACTCCAGATTCGATGGGTGATACCTACTGTAACGCTCTACCAAGCATTACCACACTGCTGTACCAGCCCTAGAGAGCACTGGATCAATAACGATCTCATAACTACCAGCACGTTCTAACAGCCAACTTGGGTTTCTTATACATAACAAAATTTACTCCCAATTTATTAATCTTCACACTTTTTAATGAACAGAGGATTTTGTTGGTATCACTATACACGTGCGCACATCACTTTTGAGCACGTCAGTAACTGCTGACCAAGGACAAAATCCTCTCCTGAAATGAGAAAAAAACTAGTCCTGGCAGAATTGATACATTTAGGAAAAGCTCAGAAAGGCAGAGCTGAGAAAAACCAGTAGCAGAGTAAACACTAAGGCCACCACAGAAGGCACAACTTACAGGCAATCTGTCCTTCTATGAATCCATTCCTGTCTGTGGAACAGAATTAATTTTGATTTTCCTCGGCAGCGCACCACTGAATAATGCATTTCAAAATGCATTTATTGAAGAAATTAAGTATCTTTAGCTGTTCATACAAATTCTTTTCCTATGTAGGTTACTAGTTGGAGGCAGAACTGAAATTACTATAAACAAATACATTTTACTCAGCTGAATTTAATGGAGTTTCTATTGAAACTGATTTATTGACATTACAATTTGTTTCATTGACTGGATAGAGACTCATGGGATGATACCTATATTGTTATTTTACTTTTCTTGATGCATTCCACAAAATGTTAAAAATACATATATGTAATCAGAGATGGGCAGAAAAAAACTTTAATGTCACTCCCCTCTCAGGAAATAATGCCAGACAGAGGGATACATGAGATTCTGTTGGAAAGACAGGAATGAAAATATATTGTGTTTCTACAGTATACTCATCATTAAAACTTTCTTCTTTTCTTCCGAGTGCTCCCACGAGCACAACTCCTCACTTACAGTCCAGTAGTTCCTTACAGGAAGAAATAGATACTGTAGCTCACATATGAGTATCAGTACTGACACGACAAAAAGCCCCAATCCTAAAAATCCTAAGTTAAAAATAAGCATTGTCACTCTTAAGCCAGAAAAATTTTCAGATTCCAAGTAGATAGCAATGCTGAAGAATTCAAGCAGAAAAAGACACAGAAGGGAATGTCTACAAAATAAACACCAGGCAGTGCCAAAAAAAGGAAGCAGAACAAACACACAGAAGGCCGATGGAAACATGAAATTATTTCCGAATAGTTAAGACCGTCCTTTCTCTAACTTAGAGCTGCTTTATCTAATTACATCTGTGAATTGCATACTCTGGTCAGGAAGTTACTTTTTCATTCCAGATCGCTTGCTCGTGCCCTCTGCCAGGTCTCTGGTCCGCCAGGCAAACAACAAACGCCTTGGGGAAGAGAGAACCGATAAATGCAAAAATGATAGTTTTTTGTAAAAGGCCAATATATGACTTAGCCTCACATATTTAGAAAGGTATACAGCAGCATGAGTAACAACTTTAATGAACAAAATTTCCTTTACTGAGTATGTCTGCCCTCTCAAGTTGAATTCTGACAGTCAGTGTGAGCAGCAGCAACCTCAGAGGACTTGAAGCTGAGGGGGTGAGCGTGGGCTGGACAGGGCTGTTTCTAGCACCAAAGCAGAAAACATTCAAATCCCAGAGAATTTTACATACCAGGAGCATGCCTCTAGCTATGCTGGTTTGGAAAAGTTCAGTCTCACTAGTTCAGACATTCCCCAGAAGGAGGCTGGAGAAAAAAAATGCATTGTTTTGCTCATGTTTAAAAACAAAAGAAAAAATACTTTCTTTAAGAAGCTCTAGATTTGCACTGTGTTAGGGCAACTTGGCAAGGAAACAGCTTTCCAAGAATAACAACTCCCAAGCCCTTTCAAAAACTGGAGTCCTTCCTGTTAGTAAATAGCTACGTAGCTTATCTGAAAACACACATCTTATTTTTTATTTCCATGAAAAACCTCAACATACTATTATTTCAGTGACTCCAGTAACAAAAGGGGTAACTGATGGGTGAATCTGAAGCACCTTCCTCACCAATACATGACAGGATTCCTATTAGTATAGGATGTAAATACTAAATCTTTACGATAAGTCATTTAACACAGAAATGCCAAACCAATGCTACACAGGTTACTCCAGTTCTGGTGTTTCCTAATTTTAAATCCCGTTGCAGTTTTTTTAAGATTCCTCAGAGATTTTTATATGTTTTTTGACACATGGAGATTGTTGGTATTTATGCACAGGTTTAATACCAAAAGCATCCTGTCTGCTTTAATCTGAGACACAAAATATCGCCCCCCAAAACTGTGCCACTACAATTCAAAGGGCAGGAAACAAAGCGACAGAAGCTTAACCCAGTGGTCAAACCAAAACTGTGGGACTCAGAAGACTGTGGTGTTTTTCCTCGAGCATTTACAAAACGGGAACACTGAGTACCTCTGACTTACCTCCAGCCCATCCACTGGTGTCTGGCACCCAACTCCTCCAGCGTGCCAGCCACACATACTCGAGAATTCCCAGTTTTTTCCACCTAGACCTAATGTGGAAGACACAGCTGCTGAAAGCTTTAAGAGCAGGAGGTGTGAAACAGTAACAACGGCACATTCTGCCATTTATGCATTAGTTAAAAAAAAAAAAAAGAGAGAGAGAATCAATTCACTAACTTTTACAGAGGCTCGAAGTGCAAGTCCCCTCTAACAGTCGTCCAATCTTGAGGCAGCTTTTAGCAATTTTAAGCCTTTTATGGTTCCACCTGTGTATACGAACACTTGCAAGCACCCGGACTTTTCAGCGCTTGGATGTACTTGTGCAGCTGCTTACTAATATTTTATAGTGTAGACATTGCTTGTTTTGAAACAGAGAGGAGAGTTTAAATGATGTCCTCGTTGTACGCATTCCAACAAGCACGATCTTCAAAATAAGAGTACGTAACATTCAAAGGAATATAAATGATTAAAGTGGTTCCATTAGCAACTGTTTTTTAAAAGAGCTACCTGGTGTGTTTAATTTATGCCTTTGTAGTCCCCGCATCGGTATAAATATTATACCTGACTTTGTTTGCAAATGGCACCAATACCCAAAAGCTCACACCACAACCTCTGGGTTTAAAGCAGCTCATTTTCAATGGGAAGACACTGGTGGTCAAGTTTCTGAGAAGAAACCGTATTTACTCTTGAAGGACAGGAGAGATTCCCCTGGGTTTTGGTGCCCCCCGATGAACACCAGGACAAATTTGGAAATTGAATCTGTTATGGTTCAATCCAGAGACCTTGAGATCCGTCCTCTGCCCTGAAATGTGAGTATCTATAAGCACGGAAAAAGCCTCATGACTCTTTCTCCCCTTCTATATAAAGTGAGTTTAAAGAGAGGACAGACACATAAAGTGAGTTTAAAGACAGGACAGACAGCAGTCCTTTGCCATAAATAGCTGCCACCAGAAGGGACAAGGTCCTCACTGTAACATGAAGAAGACCCTAACTGCTGCCCTGCACATAGAGCAATTTTGGTAAAAGCAAATCTATTCCAGATGTGAAACGAGATTGTACTTTGGCCAGTTCTACGTTATGACAGTAAACTCGTTCAGACAAGAAGGAGTCTTGAAATCACTAATGAGGAAACCTAGAGCTACAAGCCAAGCCCAGACTAACCTCCCTGGTCCTCTCCTCTCCCCTCCCCTCCTCCCTCCCTTCAAACAACAGATTTATTAAGGCAAGGCCCAGCAGTCTAGGTCAATTACTGGTAAAAAGCCAGGGCACAATATATCAATTGAATGACTTTTACTTCATTAAAGGTGAAAATAAGAGGGATTTGAGCAACAGCAGCCTCTCGTGCACTCGCTGATGGGATCTGAGATTTGCTATTGATTTTCCAAGTGGAGGCACTTAGTTCTCCTTACTTTACTGAAAGGATATTTTGTCATTAAAATGTATGACACAAAAAAATCTGCCCGTACAAACCTCAGCTGTAGCTGAAGTCCTGAGGGATATGTAGTCACCCAGTGTTCAAACTCCTCCCTTATTGACCACTACTTTTACAGAGCCTTCCTTAGCAATTTTGCTTTTATTGATATGGAAAAATCAGACAGAGCACAAGGCCCATGTGACTCCCAAGCTGGAAGGTACTCTAGCGCTTCAATAGTCAACGAAACCAAAGAAAGTTCTAAAACTGGCGTTCTAGCATCTGAATTCCCAGCCTGCTCCAATTAAGTACGGGATAACGAATATGAAATACTTAAGTCAGAGCCCATACGCTGAAATAACCAAATATGCAGGGGGATGCATGTGTGTTACGAACAATCAGAGGGAACGCTAAAGCACATACAGGCAAGTAAGTCAGAATCCGAGGAGGAGAACGCAGAAAGATCTGGAAACTCTTATTTCCCTGGCCAGAAGCACCAGACCTGACAGATCTTCCTGTCTGACTCAACAAAGTCCCATCTGACAACCAGAGATTGCATCTTTGTCTTCCTGATCTCTGGTTCCATAAACTCAAGCTATTTTCTTTTAGAGCAACCTCCTTCAATTCAGGTCCTTAACCAAAGAGAGGAGCGGAGGCACACAGCGGGACCCTGTCAGCCCTCGGCTGCCCATCAGCCCACCAGCCGAACCGCTGGCCCAAACTGCTCATCAGGAGTCCCTGAAAACCTCTACAGAGCAAAACAGCACTCTGCTGGAATGTGCTGGAGTATTTCTCATTTGTCTTAATTTTTAGTTTCCTGTTAATTCATTTAAAATGATAATTTTTGCTCTGTTTCTCTTCCATTAATTAGATTATGAAGTTTCTGGCACAAAGCAGCACGCTCAGACATGAGCTTAGGAACAGATAAAATAGCACTACTTCAGGCACTACTTTGTCACAGACCTAACTAATGGCGACAAATCCAAACATCTAAACTTCGCTCCTCAAATGGCTAAGACAACTACATACGACCTTGAAAGAAAACACAATACAAAGGGCAACCACTGAGCAGAAACATGCTCGGCTCAACAGGACCCATCAGCTACCTTGGGCAGAAAGAGGAAGCTTCCTTGGAGCCCTTGGCACTCTCAGGAACACCGCACGCGTTTTTCTGACTTGGCTTCCGTTGTCACTATTGAGTGAGTTGTAAAAAGAGGTCAAATTATTTCTGTGGTCGTTCAGAGCAAAAGCCGGTGCATGTCGTTAATCAAGTAAATTGCTGAAGCCTCACTCGCTCTGCAAAGTATGTTGCCTAAGTTATATCTCTTTTTTTTTTCTATAGGTCTGGTTAAGGACACAGAAGACAAATGGGTTTTCAGCATTACAAAAGTAAAAAGAAATTATATCTTTTTCATAACTCAGGTGCAGCACTGGGAGGGTAGGTTGGATGCTTGCCTGCTTTTTAAAAGGTCATGACGGAAGGGCATGCACCTAATCCGCTATCCCGTCAGATACCCTAATTCTGGAGCTTGGTTTACACCCCTACCTGAGTCCCTAGAAATAAAATTGCCAAGCAAAATCCACCAAGAGGCATGAACTGTGGAAACATCCTTCAAAGCACAGCATGGAAAACTTGCAAAACGTCTTCGCATTCAGACGAGATTTCCAAAGTGGATGAAGGGACCCAAGTGTCCAAATGTTACCGACGTTCTTGCAGTGGCCACACACTTTTCATTTTCTGGAGATCAGTCCGCAAGGCCGGATTTAGAACAGCAGCACAGGACAAAGCCACATTTCTCCCACATGCAAGATACTAAGATAACTGAAGGGTGGCACTTTTCTCACTTCTCCTTACACTAAACTGAGTTTCTTGCCCATGAACATACTTTACTGTTTTCTAGACATACATGACAGCAGATAAGAGCAAACTTCAAACCTCTAAACATAACTGGATTTAGCAGTCTCAGTTGGCTGCTGAAGGCTCCTCACCTTGAGTGATCTGGACTATCAAAGGAAGCCAGTTCATCTCACTCTACTTCAAAGATCATTTACACATTTTTCAGATCTAATTTAGAACCACAGAACACCTTCAACCTTCTCCTAGCACTAAATCCAGAGTATACCTCTAAGCAGCAACTTCTTATCAAAGGCTGGATAAGACCTACCAATCCGTATACAGAGATTTCCACTCTTTCGCCTGCAGCTGGAAAGGTAAAATGTAGATCTGCTTGCTAAAACAGTTCAACAAAACGGATAACAGCCCAGTTTGCATCTAAAGAGCTAAAGGGGTTTGAAGAGTTTACTGCACTTGCAGATGAGAAGCTGGAGCAAAAAATACCTTCCTTGAGGTGATGGAGAGGCAAAGTAAGGCCACCATAAATGTATGATCCTTATTGCTCCTGATGGGTCTTAGCACAAGCAGAAGGAAGCACTTCCTAAGTAGAAAGCAACTTCATAAGCTAATATACTATAAAATGACTCTTAAATTATATTCATTTGCAAGCCTCTTTGGGAAGAAACACGCGCTTGCTCTACAATCCCTCGTCTGCCTAACATGTGTAGCCTGACGTGACACTATCTGCAGATCTCCAGCCACTAACACCATAAAAATAAGTCATTACAGTAATAATACAGAGGTGTTTGGAACAGCAGGGAGGGAATAAGCTGAGATAGATGGTAGGAAAAGCGCTAGAAAGTTCTGCAGTGAAGACTCAGCCACCTGCTGACTGCATAACAGAGAAACCTCTTAAGAGGCAAATGCAGTCAGAAAGCCAGCAAGTGCAAGTTCAGTTAAAGCCACGTTTTCCTGCCTTTTCCAGGACTGTACGTACTGCTTTCAGAAGTATCCTAACCACTACCTACACACACAGGCAGGAACCCTTTAATTCACAAACATTTGCAAGGGGCAGCACATAAAATCTAACAGGAACATATGTTCAGACCTTGAAATAGCCCGAGCAGTTCCTCTCCATGACAGCAGCGACAGTCACATCCAAGTTACGGCTTCCCTACTGCTCAGGGCATCGGTCCCCATCGCTGCCGGAGACAAATCAAATCCAAGCAGATTAGAGAGGAGCTGTTCAGCTTCTGCGAATTCACAGAGACCCAGCTCAGTTTGCATCTTAGGCTCTATAAGGAAGGAAAAACACATCAGCTGTAAAAGAAAGGGAAGGCTGAACGACAGAGACAGACAAGGGAGGGAGGGAGGGAGAGATGGATGCCACGTTCGCAGGTTTTATATTGGGTTCATGCTGGCTACCCAAGACAGGGCTTCAAGGTGTCCAGAAATATTTGTCAGGTACCAGAGATGAGATGGATTTTATGGAGCTTTCAAGGGAGGTTGCGAGGGCAGGAGGAAATGAGGTGCTAATGCTGATCATAACAAAAACCGCTGGAGCCAGCCGTAATGGGACAGCGGGAGCGTGTCTGAAGTGAAAATGAAGGCGTTAAAGGATGGATCACACTACATCAACGTCAGAGACTGTCTGGTGCCTCTGAGCAACTCAGAAATCGAAATGTGGCACGACTGCCCCTGCCCCGCTCTTTGTGGTTATGGCAGCTCTCTGCATCTCTCGAAAATTACAGAGCAAAAGCTTTCATATTAGTAAGACATTGTGCGGCAAGGTTGTGGGAAGCAGTCAGGAGACAGAGGTGCACTTTGTAACAAGACATTCGCTTATTTACCAGCTTTGTTTCCGATTTTTGCTTAATATATCCTAACTGGAGAAAATGAAGCTAATGGAAAGGTCAGGAGCTGCGGTGAACAGAGCATTCCCCACACCTCCAGTGCCTGCCCTCGTCAGCAGTACAGCACCCAGGGATGCACACGCTCTGCTCTCCTACCCCTTGTTTTTCAGTGCCCTGTCACCGGTGATTATTCTTCACTGGATAACTTTCATTTCTTTTTGGGCTAGCCCATCATTTTTATTACACTGAACTGATTAAGGAGGCAAAACCTGCCCAGTCTGCCAGGTAATAGAGGGCACGACCTGACAGATGTGCACCAGAACGAACCTCTCTGTACTTCCGAAGAACTCAGAACAACACCTTGCAGCAGTTGTGCTTCAGAAGGAACACAAAATCTCTGAATCGATGCCGTGAGTGTATGTGATTCCTTACAGGATGATGCGCTACTGCCACAAGCCCCACCCTTCTTCACTCAGGTAATACAGCTTAGATGGCACCCACAACAACGTTTAAGGGACTATGTGTTGTATCAAAATGGGACTATTTTGTCTCATTACCAGGTTCCAACAGCCCTTTCTCATCAATCACAGCACAGGAATCAGCACAGCCAAAGCCCTCAAGACGCACAAAAGAGCCAAACTTGGGCACGCAGGGCAGGAGCTCTGGGTATGCTGGACTTCTCCGATGGGTGTGCTCCAGAACGCCTGCGACGTGCAATTTCAGACATGCCTAGGCTGTAGATTTTGGGAAATGTATGCTATGAAGTAGAAAATACTTCATGAAGCATAAAATATGGCCTTCGTCTCTGTATCTCTAATATCTGTTTCATCATGACACCAACCTTTTATTCCCTTTGTGAATTGCCCTGAAATTAATAAGCTGAGCCTCGAAAATTTGCCCAGGTGGATATAGCAGCTTACTGATTAACGACACTTGTACAACTGCTGGCATGTGGGCTCTTAATGAAGTCTGGAAAATGAGTATTTTGCTAATTGTAAGGTGAAGAATTAGTTAAATACATCTTTTTTTCAGGACTGCACACTCCCATGCATTAAGATGGCTTTACTGCAATTGTCAGGCCCAGCCTTTGTGGTCACTGAGAGTAACACTCGTTTTCTGCGTCTGAATAAATTTGACACAAGAGCATTTTCAGGCACTGCCGTAAGGTTTACGTACGCTTGAGTGGTGCAATCTGCAATTCTGTATTTTGAAATATTTAGGTTCATCAATAAAGCTAAAGGGCAGTGAATTAAAAATCAATACAAAGGCAGACTTCTTAAGGCAACAGAGAGGGAGTCCATGGAATACGTAATTGCTGGAATTCATTAAGGACAGGTGCAGGTAATGAATTTTAAGAAGGATCCAGTGTTATCATTATGCAACCTCACATAAGACGGGTAGTAAAAAAAAATAAAAATCATACTTTGGAGTATGAACTGACAGATACAAAGGTCACGAAGTAACTCCTCTGCCTTTTCAACCTTAAGTAAATTACTGCGCAGTTGATTAGATAAATTACTGAAAGGAGCCGCGGGTCACCTTGCGATGGCTCCATCGCTGTGGCTGATGCACCGCAGGAGGTAATGAGCTAATTCAACACGGCAAAGCCTGCACTAACAGAGCTCGGTTCTCCGTTACGTTCCTCACATACGGGAGCTTGCAGAGCATGCCTCAGCCCTCCCCACAACAGAGAGAGGGGAACAGTAAGGAGCTGTTTACCTGGCGAGAGCAGTGCCCTTGGACAACCTTCAGAGAAAGTAACTACGTACAAGCATCCCTCTGACAGAACGGTGATGGAAATAAATTCCTCAGACTTAGCCTTTCAGAAGACGGAAGAAAAAAACTGAGCATGAAGGAAATCCTCTGCCAACACAGGCAGCAACAACCACATTTCATTTCAGATTAAAGCCCTCTTGTAATCTCGTCTGAAAACTGGTGTCAGCACAACACTTAAAGACAACTTTAAGCAGAAAATACTGGACTGCAGCTAGTTAAGGGAAATCTCATCCTAATTACTTGCGGCACTCTGAAAAGCTGTTGGTATTTTTTTTATCCCCCATCCCCTGCCTGCGTGTCAGCCAGCGCCTTGCTGAAAGAGAGAACTCAAAAGCAGCATCTACAAAGGAAGTACAAAGATCTTAAATCCCCAAATACTTCCATGATACATCCATGGGATCGACTTTACTAATACCTGAGCTAAGCTGCTTAACCCGGCTCACGTGAACGAGGTAATACAGATACCTGATCAGGCTGTAGCTGTCTTCTCCAGCTTTTTCCCTAATTCTGAGCACTTAGGACTTTAAAAACCTGTCCAGTGCCAGGGTGGAGGGTTAGGACTATCCTCACCGCTCTGGCACACTGTCCGGAAGGTTTTTTGTGGGTTTTGTGTTGTTCTTTCTTGCTCTGACAGTTGTAAAAGAAATCGTTACTGAATCTTAGGGACCTGTGAATCCGGGAAGGCGATCGAAAAGTGCACTTACAGAAGCTCTACAGCAAAATTTCCCAGGGTCTGACTGGTACATTGCACAGTCACCAGCAGGCAGACGACCGCAGCCACCGAGAAAAACTCGTAGGAACACAAATTTCAGAAACCCTAGAGCATGCTGATCAAATATGCAACTTTGCAAAACCAGTATTTTCCACTGGAGAACTGATTTACTAACAAATACTAAACGCTATTACTATCACCACCTAAGAAAAACTTAGCTGAAGTATCTCATTACAGAATTCCTTGCCCCAAAAGTGTGGGTAGGGTTTGTTTTTTTTAGTGTTAACAAACCCAGAATGTTTCCTTGAACTTGGATTAGGAATTGTATTTCCCTAACAGCATGTTGATTTTTGTAAATTGATGTACGGGCCCACGTTTTCTAACATAAACGGAACGGCCCGGAAGATTACATTTCCTATAATGCAATGCAGATCTTCCTCTGAGGGATCTGTATGATATACTATAGAAACCGCATAATTCTGAATAATCCCTGGAGATGTAGTCCAGAAAAGCAGGCCAACCCAAAAGGGAGAATGGAAAACACATCACGCGTCTTAACTGCAATCCCCATCTTACCCATAGCTTATATACTAAACAGGCTCAAAATGAAATACTGCAGAGCCAGTCAATACTAGAAATTAAGCACTTTCAACCTGAGAAGTGTTAAAATATTTCATTTTGATTAAAGGAAAGCTAGATGGAGTGTTTCACAACTCCCGCTATGTTAAAATGTCCTATTTCACATTTTAGCACCAACCTGGCACCAACTCAAAATAAATATTCAAACGCGGGCATTCCCACTGTGATGGCAACTTCACATTTTGCCCAGCAATAACCACAGTTAATTCCCTTCTTTAATTTCAAAGGCAACCCTTAAATCATGTGTAAGGACCATAATTCATCCTCTTCCTTTTGGATTTTTTTTTCTTTTAAAAAAGTCTCCATTTTCTGCAATGGGAATACCTCCAGTGAAGTCTGGAGAGCCACTACCGAGATGCTGAGCAGATGGATATGGGCACAAGGCGCCAAGTGGAGGCAGAAGTCACGAGGTCGGCCACAGAAGATCAAGCCCCATTTACAAGTCCCATCGACACTGATCCCTGTAAACAAATACTAACGCTTACACAGGAAAATCACCATGAGATCTTTTCCCTGGACTGCAGAAGGCAATGAAGACAAATCCCAGTGAAGCTGAGACACTCTAATCCTTCTCTTCTGAACTGTCCACGGTAAGCTTGATGCCACACTCACTGAAATCCAAAGCTGTAATTCTTTTAGAGAAAAACTCCACAACCTCCAGAGGTTTCTATCCTCAGAAAGTCATGGTTTACTTGAAATTGCCACCCAGAGTGGCTTCGGAGGTGATGTGGCATTTGGGGGGGGGGCTTGGCAGGTACAGAAGAGGGACGTGGAAAGGATGAAAGAGAACTGTTGGCATCGTAGCTCGATCCACAAATTGATCACGGGGCGAGCAGGCCCACTCAGGGCCTGTGTGGGCAAGGGGAGCTTGATCCGAGCCGTTAAGCAGCTTATGCCTCCAAGTATTTATCGTGCTAAGGTTTGCACTTCTATGCACGTTTGCGTCAGCGCGGGACAGTACCAGTAATAGCCTGTCACATGCTCAGCAGCTTCGGGGAACATTTTTCCTCTGGCTGAAGGAAGTTTCCCTTTTGGGATTTTAATGGCTGCGCTGCAGGTTCCTCGTCACAAGTTTCTGCTGACGGTCCGTGCTCAGGAAGCAGCACAAGGGAGAGTCCTGCTCCCCCATCTCCATGTACTCATATATTATACCCTAGCTGTGCTGCACCGACCACATTTACCCTTTGTGAAAAAACCCAGCGCAAAACGGTATCGCGTGAGCCAGGAGACGCTCACGAAGGCAGAGAAAGCTCATGGGAGAAGCTCGTGGAGAAGGAACAAACTTAAATTGGAGGCCGGCAATTAGTGGAAGAGCTCGGTGCCTCTTAGTTTTCTACTTTTTTGAAAAGCCTGAGGGAAAGGCATGAATCAGGCTGATAAAAGCAGGAGCCACACACCTTCACGTTACTGGTTCGAACTAAATCCCAAGTCTAAAGAAGCAGAAAGTAAAGTCTGTGATCCTTGAAGGTTATTTGGTGGTTTTAATAAACTTGCTAGTAGTAAGTCCTACTGCACGTAGCAGTTATTTACTGCCAACTAAGCGCCCATCCAAAAGCAACACTAACGCAAGGATAACACACACGGGACAACCACATCATCACAGTCCAGCTACACCAGAGCTCCCGGACCACCAGAACAAGGATAAAAAACCTCCAACCTTTCTCCTCCTAAGTAGGTAACATTATTGTAGGAATTGTGAAGGGAGCACAGGACCTACTCCCTTCATCATCCTCCTAGCTCTCCTTTGGACTCCAATCCAGCGGAGAGCTACGAGGATGATGAAGGGACTTGAACATCTCTGCTCAGTGGTGCCCAGCAATAGGACAAGCAATAATGGGTGTAAGTTAGAACATGGGAAGTTCCACCTCAACGGGAGGAGAAACTTGTTGGCTGTGCGGGTGCCGGAGCCCTGGCCCAGGCTGCCCAGAGAGGGTGCGGAGTCTCCTGCTCTGGAGACTTTCCAACCCACCTGGACGCGTTCCTGTGGGGCTGCCCTGGGTGACTCTGCTCTGGCAGGGGGTGGCACTGGGTGAGCTCTAGAGATCCCTTCCAACCCCAACATTCTGTGATTCTGCGTAACAGCACCTGCACAGAAAAAACTCACTTCCAGACAGGCAAACCAGCCATCCGGCTGGGACTCAGGCAGGACGCCTCCCCATGGGGCAGCCCCAGCCAAAACGAAGCTGGGTGGCTGGGCAGGGTTGGCAGGACCTCCTGGTGCCCTCTGCACCCACCTCAGTGCCTTGGGCACAGGCCTGGCCGCTTTGGTCTCAAAATGAATATACTGGCTGTGACGGGGAGTTATTTTAAACGCCTCCCTCCTTGCCTCACACACACAGAGGCGTCTTACGATTTTGAGCTGTTTAGAGCAGGCAACAAGCGCAGCAGGAGGACCAGAATCAAAGTTATTGGATTAGCTGCTCAGTAATTCTCCTTATTGTCCTCAGTCACATCAGAATAAACTCATCTGCTTTTCTGAGAATTGTATTATGCTTGCAGGGCCCCAGGCCTCGGGCACTGCTTGCGGTGCCACCCCAGCTCCCCAGGCAATCCCCAAGGGGGGCTCTGCAAACCCTCGCCGGGCATCCCGCTCGCCACCGGGCCTTCCTTGTGAAGAACCACCTGATTTTTACCTTGACTTCATCTGAAGCAGATCCATTGCAAACGTCTTTGTCTCCTCCAAATACATAGCAAGAAGAAAGGCGTAATGATCAGTTGGTGGTGATGAATGCTTTTTTGCGTTCGTACCTCTAATCAGGTTTCCGGCCAGACTGCCAACCCCTCCTGGCACCTCCACACCCCCTCCAAATCCCTTCACGAGCCTTTCTTTCCAGCCTTTCCTTCTGTCCTACCCACCAGCATTCCACATAATATTTATGACAATAAACACTCCATCCCTTAAGAGAGTAGGCGTCTGGGAAAACCGTAGAGCACTGATTCTATATTTCACATTAATAAGTCTCATAAATAAATCTGACTTAATTTACAACAACTGCTTTCTCAGAAAGACAAAACTTCCAGTTCCAACACTATGATTCCTTGCTGGTTCAATTTTATAGCTACTGCTGCTTTGTACTGTAAGAAGAAAAAAGTAGAGAAAGGTTTTGATTTCCCCTCTCCCCTAATTCAGTAGTAACGTGCTAAAAGAAATGTAACAGCAGTGAATTTACGCTTGCTCGGAAAATTATTCTTGCTCCCATTATGCATTGAAAGGCGTATTTTAAAAAATCTTAGAGGGTTCGCTCTTACTCATGCTATAACGTGCTACACAAGAATAATTTCTAATATTTTCTGTCTAGTATAAAACTAGCTGTGGTGACATTAACAATATTTTGTGGTGAGAGAACTGGCCTGGGGACTCGGAAAATTAAAGCTAGGGCTCAGTATTTGACTGTTACGGATTTCCTGTGCTTTGTTGGATACAGGATTTCATCCATCATTCTAATTAGTTATCTTCTACCTGATTCCTCTTTCAGCCTTACTGAGCAGCCATACAGTTAGACAGATGAATGCTAACCAAACCACCTCTTGGATTACACTCCCTGCCATTTAAACCCTAACAGTCTCACCTAAAACTTAAAGAAACAGAGACGAGAGTGTAGTGACATGCAGCCGCTGGTTTTCTCACTTGCTCTCCTCCGCCAGAACATCTGCACTGTCCGTAGCAAGCAGCAAGTGGAACAGCTCGGTGTGGAATTAGGAGTCTTACCAGAAGCGGTAAACACTGTAAATGAAGCAGTAATATTCCCGTTCAGCTTAGATAGATCAAATGCCACTCAACTGAAGTAAATAAAAGTAAGGGAGAAGAGAAGTAGACTGGAAAAAATACAAGTTGCTGGTGAATGAGGTAGTAGACAAACTGGAAATTAGCTTTTGAGGTTTCTCTCTAATTAGCCAAAGCAAAAACAGGAAAGATAAATCAGTCGTGACTCTGAGGTCAAAATTAAAAGAGAAAGGTGAATACTAGAAGGTCAGTCCTCCCCTCAAATGATTTAGTGTTTTCTCCTGGTGACTTGGAAGGTAAGCACTTCTGAATAAATTACCCTTTTTAAGTCTTGATTCATGCTTCAGTGCATTTTTTTTGAACATGTGCTTAAGTTCTGTTGATAGGGAAACTTATTTAATCACCTGCTAAAGTACTTTTCTAAATTGAGACCTAAATCAGCATCTATAAAAGCTTCATTCAAATCAATGGGAATCTTTTTATAGACCTTACTAAGAGCTCTATCAGTCACTAAGTGAAAGGAGACTGAACCAAGAAGTGGAAAAATCCAAGCTGCTTCTCCTGGAAAAATAAGCTCCAAAACCTCTGTACTTAGTAATAGCTTTCTTTCATCCTCTAATATAAACTGACAGCTCTAATAATATGCAATATCAAGTTATTAAGCATCGAGTCCCGAGCCATCCAATTAGTCTGCTGCAATGTAATTAAAACAAAAACAACATTAACTCAAAAGTGAAATTCACTGCAGTTGAGACGAGCAAAGCCAAAGAATAAAAGTTCATTAGAACTAGATGAAATTCATATCCAGATTGGTCTAAACTCTGGGTAATTAGCTTGAAACAGCTTGGCATTATCCAAGGAGGATACGGGTAATTGGGTTCAACATCCCTGAAGATCAGCTCTGTTCCTTGTGACAATGAACCATTTGTGCTTTGAAGCTGCTTCCCGTTTTCTCAATCAGCCTCCTCTGACAAGGGCTATTGACCCCATAATTTACTTGTCAAAACTTGTTAGTCGAGGCAGGACAAAAGCGACAAGGCGTGGGGGTAATCCAAGGGATCCATTTGTCGTCATGACTTTGAGGGATCCTAACCGCTGCGGTGGAGATCAAGGACATCTCTCCAACCATTTAGTCTAAGCTAGGGATCCTGTGGCGGATGAGAAGTAGCTGGTCAAGAATTATTATTTCGTGCGAGGTGGTGGCTAGAGAAAGATAAACCCGGGTGTAAAGGCCACAGCCAGCAAAGCACCTAATCCCGTGACGTCAGACGCAGGCACAAGGCAGCGCTCTCCTTACAACACGTCAGCTGAGTGCCAAGCAAGGGCTTCCTTGAACTGATTGTCTCCTGGCTCCAACCACCACCACTGTCACAGCTGGAGAGGGAACTGATCACCAAGCTCCAACCGGGGGTTTGTCAGCTGCTACCCTGTCACGAAATACGACATTGCAAAACCAACACATTCGGCTCAACTTCTTCCAACTAAGAGAACAGTGTGCAATTTCATCCAGACGGGACGCTTTCTCCTCGAAGGCTGAAGCAGGAATACCACCTTCCAATCATCCTTTGCACCATCAGTCATGTAGCTGAGCCAAAGTAACAACAACAGAGCCCTGATAACTTCCCATCGGGCCCAAAACGATCTTCAGGCAACCCCACTACCTCCCACGGTTTCTTTGGATTTAGAGTTGACTGAGGTTGAGGCAGCTCACCACATTTCTTAGAACAGCGTGTTATAGATATAAAAGGAATAAAATCCAGCTTGGTTTAATACTTCTGACCTTATGCAGGCAGAAATCAGGAATCGAACATAAAACCGTGAAGCTGGATTAAAATCCTGGATGCATTTCTTTCATTCAGTGTTGGGAGTCTGAATCTTCCAGAACATTCGAGTGATTCTGGAATGCGAGACACACGAGTGAGACCTTTTCCTCTGGAAAAATGAAGTTACAAATGTTCTAAGTTACTAATATTCTGAAGTATTAACATGAACGTAGCAGTTGGCAGTACTACCCTTGGCAGTAGAGAAGGGAAAGGGCTCCAGAACTGGAAGCCGCCCAGGGTTTCGGTTCACGGGGTTGCAGGATGATCAGCTTTTAGCATGCAGAATTCGATCTGCTCCACGTCACAACTCCCTCAAGCAGCCTCTCTTCCACCAGCCCACTCTGCAGCTGAAAGTCTGACACTGGCAGAGAAGAGGCACCAGGGGAAGCAGAAAATAGCAAACCAAATACACAAGGCCTTTCGCATCCGACTGATGAGCAGATAACCACCAGCTAGAGCAATAAAAGTGTTTTCTATCCCGCATGCACATGGGAGAAGGAAGCAAAATTTGATTCTAAATGCAAATCTCGGGGAAAAAAAACATCTTGCAGAAGAGTGAGGGCAGTAGGGAAATCCTGGAAACAAAATAAAGCGAAAGCACATGAGAAGGCATATATAGAAACCAGAAATAATAGCTCAAGGATTTTTGTTTGGTTTTGTTACTGGCTGTAATTAGAGAGTCTTCCTTTTTTCTGTTCAAGTGTTTCATATCCCCCTCCCATCAACCAGCAAGAAAACTGGCCCCTAAAGGCTATGTTCTGGTACTGGATAGGATCATTATCAGTTTCTCCATCTCTCGGTTCTGGTTGTGAGTTTCTAGTCTCCGTCTTACTGGGACCACTGACTGCGCTGCGCAGGATCACGTGTAAAATCAACACTGGATTCTCCTCCGTCATAATGGAGACTTATTGCCAGTCCAGACAAAAAGCTGAATGCTAATAAAGTCGCTATACAACAAAAAACCATGATAATTCCACAAGCTAAAGATACTGTTAATCAGGCTTAACAGGTAATGTAACTCAACAGGTTTGCAAGCAGGTCTACTTTAAGTCGTTTGAAAAGAAAGGTCATTTTATGTAACAGCAGAGATGTAAGGGGAAGCCAGAGAGTTCAGGATTTGCCCAGCGTTCTCCATAGAAGGGGAAAGCAAATTGTTTCAGCGGCTAAATGAGAAAAAAAAATTAAAAAAAAAAGAAAAAGAGTGTGACTGAGGATATCGGAGCAGGGCCCCCTGTTCCTGGCCCACTGAAGAACCGAAGATGCAAGCCTCCTAGAGGGGCTCCCACCGCGCTGCCTCAGGCACTGCACAGCTAATTTACAGAAACACAAGCTCAAAGCCAGGCGACCTTGGTGAAATTCTTTAGGGCGGGCTATACAGGAGATCGGATTAGATGATGCGCTGTTTATTTCTCACTTCTGCAGAGAGGACGCCATCAGCAGCTACTTCAAGGGAACTCTGAGCAGCGTGACACCCACGAGGAAGCCAAGACATCAGAAGTTAAATGCCTTGCCTGCAATCACGGGGAAGGTTCCTGGTGTGAAGAAGAGATTATTCTGCCTCTGCCGATTCTGTCTCACTGATATAAGCTATGAGAGCTTTCTCACTCTCTTTTAACCATGTCCCTGATCCCGTAGAATGCATGGGAAAAGAACAGATCGACTGTAAAAATCATCCAAGCCCTTTTCTCGACTCCTGCATCCAATTAAACGGCGATGGGAGAAAAAGATCATGCTGCAGCAATGAATCAGTGAAGATATCGTCAATATTGTGACATTTCCCACTGCCTCATAGCCAGCTTGTTTGTAACAGGGAACGATGAGAGCAAGAAACATCATTCAATTCTCATTAGATTTTCAGATGTCTCACACCAAGCTTTTTGTTACATCATTCTATTTGTAGTCATGTATTTACTGAAAAGAACCAGTAACGAACGTGTTTGGGAGCGGCCAACCACTGGGAGAGGTCTAGACAGAGCCTGAGGAGTCTCCATCCCCAGAGATACTCCAAACAGGACTGGACAAGCACGTGAACAACCTGATCTAGCGAGACCTGCTTTCAGATGGCCTGCAGAACCACCAGAGAACCTTCTGAGCCCAAATTATTCTGCAGCTGATGATCTTGCATTGCTCTTCTGTGGTCCAAGGTGGCTGAGAGCACGTTTTCCTCTAGCAGTCAGCTTCAGAGCGGCAACGCGACCGCTTCGGCAGAGGAACACGCAGCTGCTGCTCGAGTGGATGGAGGCCCCGAGGCTGTCTCCATTCTTCGTAGTCAGGTTCTGCCGGAGTCATTTGATGCCTCTTACAGAATTCAGTTGGACCCAGATCTGGTTCCCTGAATAGGAAGAACTACAAAGTGTGCTGGTACTGAACACAAAACTATTTTTGAGAATCGGGTGGATGAATCAAAAGCAAGAATGCAAAGATCTGAAGATCTCACAGGCATACGACAGAACGAAGCCCAACACGTGAGATGAAAGCGTTTACACAGAGTGCCTGAATCACAACTCCAAACCTCTTACACTTTTTGTCTGTCAAAGCAAAAAAATAAAGGATTCTGAATCTTGTATATGTCCAAAAATTTATGCTGAGTATTATAAACTGAAAATGGGAATGCAGAAACCATAAAGAATAGGTGGTAAATTCCGTTAGCTCCTTTCACATCGGTTCTGAACAACACGGAGGAAGAGTTTATCTGAAGCAGAGCTGTAACACATCTTCTGGTTTTACTAAGCATTAATACTTTTAGTAGAGTGACACCTCCTAGGCATTTTTCAGTGCATGACGATTCATCAGAACACAAGTGTCATAACGCAGCAGCAAGTAGCTCGTTGGAGTCTGTGGAGACCAAGAAGTGCTCTCAGAGCGGGACAGCACTAAAACGCACGTAATGAGCTGGGAGTTATTTTAAGTCACCAGATCTATAGAAGGCAAGTCACAGCTTTCAGAGTGGAACATGATCTGCAATTAATTCTGCCTCTTCGTAGAAGGGCAAGGCCCAGTGCCCTCAAGTCAAGGTCAGAAACAAAAGACTCAATTGGGAACTAAACCTTATATGCAGATCCCAAAGTACACATCCTGCATTTGTTGATTCTTCTGTGAGACTTGGCGACTGCTTTTGTGTTGAACTTTACTGCTGAACTCACTTTGCACAAGCTATTTAGCTCACCTGAAGTGACTTCTCAGCCACTGCAGAACTGTTAAGTACACTTTACCTCCTCGTCATCCAGCTTCGTGTTATCGCGGTGGCACCACCAAGACTTTCACAGACGAAAAGGAGATGTTTTCCTCCAGTAACTTGTCCTTTCTAAAACTCATTCATTTACTGCTACAGAATTGCTTTCCCTCCATTCTCTTCCTCCCCTCTATGTTGTACTTGTTTTCCTCCGCTCTACTCTGCCAGGTTCTTAAACCGCGCTGCTCGCAATTATCACCCGTGCTCCTCCTGACCCTCCCATTCCTCTCACGCACCTTTAGATTCACTCACTAACCCATGAGGGTATCAGAGGACTCAGAAGCAGATTTGATAGATCTTATTCAAAAGGCAGGTAGAGGAATTGTCACCTCTTTGTTATGGGATGTGAGTTATTGTCTAAAACCAACCTGCTCTGCTGCTGGTGCTTTCCCTTGCCATACCACGCTGTAGACATGTGCAGCCCAATATATCCTGCTTATTAGCACCTCCCTACATTTTTTTCAACCATTTTTAATCCAACTAATACCACTAATAGCAAGTTCTCTTGTCTGAAGCACTCTACCAACTGTTACACTATAATTCAGATATAATTATCTGTTTCTTTCTCCCCCCGAATGTCATCCAACATGCAATAAGGATTTAAAAAGACCTAAAAGGAAGACACTATTTTTACCATCCTGACCTTATTGAAATCAGCCAGGCTATGGCAGTGTAACCAAGCTGAGAATATGGCCCTATTTATTTTTGTTAAAGGTACCCTTTTTCTCCCAGCCCATTAGTAGTCTAACCAACTGACATCGACAGGTTTTGATTCGGCTGAAATTGCTGGTCATGAGCACCATTAAATACTTGAGCACGATGGTACCAGAGCAAGGCAAGGCGTTCTGTCAGCTCTACCCTTGAACCATGCAATCTCTTGGAAGTTTCAAGCAGCACTGAGAATCCAGAAAACTTCAGAGACTGAAGGAGAGAAGAGAAAAATACAAAGAACCGAATTTAATGAAAAGAAAAAAGAGAGCTGACGGCAAGAGGTGGAAGCAGGGCACGCTCTCAGGTGAACCAAGGGAGTCTGTTTCACTACAGCCTGGCTTTAGCTGAGTGGTTTTTAATAACATCTCATCCAGAGGCAGCAACAACCTTGGCTTGTGTCAAATGAACTGAGGGGAACTCCCTTCGAGCAGATGCGGGTTGTTAGCAGACGGCCCCTTTACTTCCCCTCCCCAGCGCAGCCAAACCCATTTCTCCAAAACGCTGCCCACACCCGAGGTGCTCAGCCCCCGGCCACCCCAGCAGCGCTTCGTGGGACCTGCTTCAGTTTCCTGACATCCTTCCTGAAGTGGGAGACCCCAAACTAGACCTGGCACACCAGGCAAAGCCTCGCCAGTCCCAAATACTGAGGGCTGACCATTTCAGCCTGCTAGCCACAGCCCTCTCAACGTAGCCCAGCGTGTAGTTCTCCTTACTCACACACAGAGTGTGCTGTTGGTCAATGTTCAGCTTGACACCCCTCCAAACCTGCAAGGCCCTCACTGGTCACAGCTAGAGCTTTTCCTTTCGCTCTTCTTTTTTTTTTAAAAAAACGGTTCCACGCACCAAAGATAAGAACAGAGCTCCAGCAGCATAACTGCCATTCCCAAACATGAAAGGTTAAGCACCTCGAGCATCCTTCTCGGGAGCAAACGTTTGACGGGAAAGTTATTTTCCCAAGGGCCAGCAATATTGCTGCCGTGTAAAAGGCAGAAAAACATTCACATACATCCAGCTGAAGATTCAGCGTCCAATTCAAATGATAGATGCTATAAAGCAGGAAAAGCCACACACAGCAGCTGGTACCTAAATGTGGTTTGGGATGCCTCTAAGCATTAAAAAACCTCTCCCAAAAGACACTGTATTTCTGCTGATAAGCTCCAGCTTTCTTTTCCAAAAAAGCAGAGACCTGCTTGTTAGATTCTGTACCATGGTAGCTTTCCACAAATACAGGAAATAATTTTAACCTTATGTTTTAGGAACTGAAAGAATATTACCATCTAACCCTTTGCATTTTGTGATACCTGATCATATCCCAAGAACTTTTACTGCCTCATGGACTAAGTAAAGGAAAAGGTACCCACCTTGGGATTTTCTTCTGAGGGAATCAACAAAACAAAAGAGGGCAGGTTCCCCTTCGGTGCACAGAGACATACTTTTCCCATCATGGTCTGCAAAGACAAGGAACTTGCCTGTCATCCTGGATCGGGCAATTTAAGCCCGACAGGCACGCAGTGGTTAACCAGGTAAAAGCAGTTAACTGGTGAGAAAAGCACCAGACCACAGCAGAATTTTTCATTCAAACCAGAACGATTTCAAGACCCTGAAGGAACTGGCATGGTGGAAGTACAGTTCATCGTCATCCCTCTTTAACAGACATTTTCTTTTAAATTGAAGCTCTGGGAAGAGAAGAGGGTTTGGCTCTTTATGCCCAGTGAATAGCTAAACTAGACTTGGAACAGAGATTCTTATGGTTAATGCAACCTGACCTGTGACATGACTGCGCTGCCAAACTTTTATCGTTTGCAGGGTAGAGCTAACACCAGGCAGGTTTCATTCCGCACTTACTTCAAAAAAAAAATAAAATCAACACAAACCCCACAACAAAACATCCATTGGTAAAACACAAGAAAACACCTTTCCTATCAACCCATGGGTCCCTTTCAGTTTCCTTCTCCATCTCTGCCTTAGATGCCAAGAGATGCTCCTTTCTGGGTTCACTCCGCCCTTCCCGAATTCTTGGCAGAGAGGGCTGCTCCCTGTTTTTTGCCTCCGTGCCCGGCTCAGGTGGTTACAGCACACCCACTGCTGTGCTGAGCTGACAAGTCTCTACATCAAAAAAAAGATAATTTAAAAATATTTGCTTTGGTAACCCTGAGGACAGATTGAAGCAAAGGCACTGAAGAGCAAAATCTCTCACTTTTCCCTAAGCTCTTCTATTTGCCCACTGCCCCTTGAATCAAACCCAAAAAAACCAAGATTTGTTGGGGATCCCTGAAAAAGCAACTTGTTAAAGAATGAAGAGTAGTGAAGTTGCAAGCTTGCAGGTAGCACAGACAAAGGAAGCTGCTGCTGACTGTGTTCTTCAAGGTCATCTGTCTGACTGGAGTTTGCTTCCCTTCATCTGAGGTTTGTAAAACCGGCACAGACAGCTCCTGAGCAATGCACAGCGAAATGCAAGGCAGCATTTCTGTCTCGAAAAAGGGCAACGTGTCCCTGTGCCGCAGAAACACTGTGGTATGGTCCCTGCGTCCTCGCGGTCCTCCAAGGCTCTCTTAAAAAAATATGCAAAGCTGCTACTCTGCTATGAGGAAATCAAGCAATTTATCACTGATTTATCTCTGCCACACACCACTTATTGGGAGTGCGTGTTTTTCCTGAGAGCTTGAACAGGACGAGGATTATGGAACGGCTCTAAAAAAAATTCAAGCTAAAGCCATCAGCCTCCAGAGCCAGCCAAGAGAGCCGTCAGCATCTAAATCAGCACGGAAGTGCCGGCGATGCCCAGCCGAGCAGCACACACGCACGCTTCCACTCTGCTCACCCTGGAGCGAAGCACAGAAATGCTGCTTCAGCTGCTAGTGAGGAGCCTGCCCTGCTCCTGCCTCTGAGGGAAGGAGGAATGGAAACAGAGGAATAGCTTAAACTCCTGCTGCAGCGGCACGTGAAGGCACTGCAAAGCTCAAACTGGCTCCATCGAGCCCAGCTGCTGCGAGAGAAAAGATTTAAAGGTGGTTCGTGGTTGGGTTTTTTTCCCTAGGGAGGAAGCAGCAGCAGGTTACTGCTGTCGATCTCCAGGTGACAAAGCGAGGTCCATGTCACCCAGCACAGCTCTCCCAGTGCCCTGGGGTGGCCAAGCTCACAGCCCATGCAAGGGAACAACCCTCTCCCCAACCCAAAAGTAGGATTTGCCTCTCATCTACAGCAATGTTCAGTTTGTACCAACCGCAAAGGCTGCACGACTTGCTGGGAACCTTTCTTACTCCCCCACGGTGATGCAAACAGAGTGTGAAATTCAACTTTTCCAACACAAAACAGCAATGGATGTGGCTGTTGGGGACCCTGCTCTGCGTGCTGACTTCCCAGCCTGACCCGCGACCCGCCTCACTCACCACTGCGGCCCTGCCTGATGCCACTGGATGTGGTCCCGACCTTGACTTTGCGTTAGCTTGACTCTGGGCCAGCCTGGTTACCACAGACACGGCTAATAATGTGGACTCTCAGCTCTTCCTGACTGCCCCCTCCTCGCCTGGCCCCGCTGGGGTGCAGTGGGGATGCACCTTGGCCAGCCAGAGCCCTGCCCTGCTCACTGTGGTATCAGACTGAGGTGCTGGGCCCCCATCTCTAGGGAGCTCAGCCTGCCTACGTCACACCCCACGCCAGGGGTGACACGTCCTGAACTTACCTATTGCAGCAACAAAACAAGCCCGAGCCACATGCTGAAACAGAACTGGATAAAACAGATGTTCGCATGGCAGAAAGTGAGAAAGAAAACCTCTAATATGTGAGTTTTGCACTAAAAGGAAATTCTCAGCTTGCTCTGTCCTACTCTGTGCTGCTTCCCTCCCGTAACACACCAGCTCTGTGGCTTGCAGGGAGTCGGCAGCAAGGCAGGAGGCTCCCCGAAGCCCAGACACCGTCTGCTGCCAGGCAAGAGGAAACTACTCGTGACCCTTAGAGAACTCCTACTGTCCCTCAGAGTGCTGAACTTCAGAAGAACGTTCCCTTTTGTGAAGCACAGTAGCTTAGGAGCCGACAGAGGTTCCAGCTGTGCAGGTCTCTGTCACAATAACCACATGAGCTGGGACTCATTAGCCAGCTGTACAAAAATACAGCCAAAAATAGTCAGGGTAACAGCCTCCCCGCTTTCAGAAATCCCTCCTCCAGCACACAGCTACAAGCTGCACATTTTGCATAGCCAAGAAAACCGCGGAGCAGATCTTCAGAGACTCTAACCCAGCACAAGTCAACTTTACTTCAAAGGAGCGTAGGTCAACTTACAACTGCAACTGCAGGAACTTGCGATTCCCGGAGTCAGATTCTGCCAGGTCCATGGCACAGCACACAGACCAACATGGCCACACGTGCCAAAGGGAGTATCAGCGTACTTTCAACTTCTCCCTAAAAGCGTGCCCTCTTCCTTCATTTTTACTATGTATTTCACACTTCCCAGAGAAAATGATGACAGATCCTCCACTTGTGAGCACTGGGAGAACCTGCTCTGATTATTCAAGGTCTCAAATGGGGGCTTTCCAAGTTGTGGCTAATTGACAGGTTTGATGCACTTCTCTTCACCAGAGCCTATTACCTGATTTCATAAAACTTCTGTGCCATCTGTCCTGCTGTCTGTGGAGTAAAGAGCGCAGTCTGACTGCAGTTGCGCACACCTGGCCTCATTTACCAGACAGACTTCCCTTCTCAGACCTGCTGCCTCCCAAGCAGAGCATGGCCCTGGCAGATCCCACCCCCAAATGCGACCACGAAAGGCGGGCTGCCTTCGGAGCAGGGAGCCTTTGTCTCTGCATCACTCTGGGTATGTCACTCCTCTCTCAACAGCAACAGACTCTTCATACATTCACTAACGCTGACTTGCAAGTAGGCAAAATACGCAGAAATTGAAACATAAGCCTCCAAAGGGTGTCTTCGGTCATGCAGGGAACTGCTTTGCACAAGCTGAGAGACCCACGGTTCTGGATACAGCTTCATGGCTGGACTAGATGATTTTCGAGGTCTTTTCCAACCTTAGTGATTCTATGACTCCATCACACTGGGCATCTGGCAGCCCAAGGAACCAGGTCCAAACGGAAAAGTAGGAAGGGGCTTTGAAAATTCCTGCACACGGGCAGCAGAGACTAGCAAGCAACAACTCCATCATTTTCAAGCAGAAAATAAGTTTCTTTCTTGGATGTAATTACTGAGCATCACAATAACCTCTCTGTGTTGCTTATTATGCTAATCCTAACTGGCTTGCTGCTTTTTTGCACACCCTCGGTTGTCTCTCCTCTGACACTTTGGACTGCAAACTCCTTTGAGCTCCAGATGAATTTTCTGATAAAGGCGTAGAAAGCCGGGTCTGAGGAGGTCTTGGTCTCCAACTGGAGTTTTCAAAATCAGAGGCTTCTTCAGAAAATACCGGCTTCTCTTTTGGTCTTTCTCATTTCCTAAGCTTGTTCCCTGAACACAGCTTAAATCAGTGAGGTCATTTCCCTGGGGGAGCACTAATGGCTACATGTCATCCAAATGCTGAGACCTGGAAACCTCAGCCTGATGGAATTTCTTGTTCATTGTCTGAAGTGGATTTATGGTCACAACCACACAGATGCAAGAGTATCAGGACATCAGTGTCCCTCTCCATGCAGGCAGCAGCAAAACTGTGCAGGAGATTCCACTCCTAGTGTGTATCTTGATACAGCAAAGCACCGAGCCACAATCTAAACAGGAACCAAAAGCTCCTTTCTTTAATGAAAAAGTCCTTCACCCACACCTAGAATCACAGAGTCAAGACTCTGCTATTCCATGATTCCCAAATGCTGATGAACAAGCTTCAGAGTCCAGGGGTAACCCGGTAGGTAAAATTAAAACAAATAGCTCCTCTCCACACCTACCTCAGCATTTTGCCCTAAGCCTGTGCTTCCACTTGCAGCGTTGAGCTGGCTCAATCCACATTAGCATTCACAGCCCTGCGTTTCACCCAGCCCCTGTAAAATCTTCAGACGCAGCTTGCTAAATCAGTGGAGGGAGGAAAAAACCACAAAAGCAAACTTCTGCTACTAGAGACACATTAAATGAGTTTCAGGAAGTTCTGGATCCGAGTTTGCTGCCAGCAAGAGGCAACTGCCTCCCTGCTCACAGGAGACTCAGACCCAGAAGCCATTTGGGCGCTACAGCTGTATTACACCTGCTGAAACAAAACCCTTCTTATCAAGGGAATCTCGGATTCCTGGACTCGAAATCCAGGCTGAAATTGAAGTTTTACACGGCAGCTCCATCTCGAATCAGCAACGCAGCAGCTAAGCCTCAGCGTGCCTGAGCGGTATGTGGTAGGAGTGAAAAAAGAGCAAGATAGAGAGTCAGGAGTGAAAAAAGAACACACTAGAGAGTCTCCTACTCTGCTTACTGTGGGCGTAGCTGCTGGACATGGATGCTCATTTTCCAGAAGCACGAGACCTGGTAAAGGCACAGAAATAGTGGCCTCTGTGACAGAGGCAAGAAGATAACACAGGGAGGAAGAAGCAAACTCTTCACCACAGACGCCTATTTTAGGTGGTGCCCTGCTCTGCTAAGACACGCCTCTCACCCTCACCTGCTGGTGCTGAACCCCGTGAGCACCACAGACCCACCAGCAGAGGTTTATAAAGCGGTGACAGCAGAGCAGGCACTCATCCCATTACCGCTCCGTTTACAACTCAGCGGTGGGCTGCTTCTCCCCTGACAGCTCGGAAATCTCATTTTCAGATTGGAAAAATCCCGCTACATCTCCCCTGTCTGTAATAGCAGCACAGGTAATAAAGACTCTGAACTGCATATTCGGGTCCGTGCCCGGGAGTTGAAGTAGCAGCTGCTCCAGGCAGGAAAGACTGCAGGCCACTGTTCCGTAGTTTTACAAGGTCTGCAGGGAGAAGCTGCATAAACACTTGTATTTGTCAAAATAATCAAATGTCTTGAAAATGCACTGGGGTCCAGAATAAGCAGGGAGTTATTTTTTACTTAGTTGCTTCCCTGATCAAAATCACACTCAAAAATACATATTCTCTGGCTTTATTAAAAAAAACAAAAAATCAATCTTTGAAATATGGCGCATAACTCACCAGACGTAGCAGCACTGAAGGGAAACTGCGCCGAGATCTAAATATCTGCATGGAAAGTCGATGAACGCAGCTATCAGCAGAGCCCTGCCACAATAGCAAAGAGCTGCAGGTGGGAAAACTGGGTCTGGAGCCAGCGTGAGCACCTCTACGGCTGGTTTCCCCGCCCCTGCCCCGGCCGGTCACGGCCCCGGCCCCGCGCAGCCCCAGGCCTTCCAATGGGGGCTGCGAGGTTGCCTCCACCAGCACCACAGCAAATTGTTATTCCTAATGATCCCTGTTGACTTTATTTGTGGATCAGTAGATTTTTGTCTTTTTTTCCTGTGTGTTTTTCTCTATGGAAACAAATTTAAGCCCTCTGCAAAGCCAACAGAGTGGCTGTATTCAGTCAGAACACGGAGAAGGGTCCGACAGCCCCTGGTGCGTGTTCACAACTCCTCCTGCAGCTCCAGGTTCTTCTGAATGGAGACAGTCAGTCTTATCAACCTGCCAGGTTGACTCAGGCAAAGTGCAGGAAAAGGCTGTGAGGAGAGGGGCCAGGGCACTCCTTAGAGCCTTTGGGATTAATGCTGGTGCTGCTTGGATCTCTACTGGCAGGGGTTTGGCTGTGGCAAAGTGACTTTGTCTACACCCAGCAGCAAGCATGAAACAAGCACGTGCCTTTTCATCCCACTCAGATCTGGTGTTAAAAGCTCCCTGCTTGATACTTAGACGTGTTATTTAACCTCAAAGGGCTCCGTTCCCTGTGAGGGAAACCCCCTTTCTAACTTCTGCCTTTTTACATTTCTCTGGCTAGAAATTCTATGCACGGGCATAACCCTTGTATGGAGCAAAGAGCCAACAACAGAACCCCACGGCAAAACATCCATGAACACGCAAAACACTTTGTGCAACCCTGCCCTTCTTGTAGAGAGAAATTAGAAAGGAAGAGAGCAAGGCATCAGTCCAAGGGCCCATCTCTCACGCGGGCGTTGCAGGACAGCTGACTCTTTGAAAGGTTTTGGCTGCCGGGTGCTGCCCAGGGAAAGCTCCGTTAGCCTGAGGGCAGACGAGGCTGAACAGAGCTGGGAACTCTCCCAAGAAGAACGCGAGCAACCCTCCCTCTCCTCTTCCCAACTCTCCTTTTCGTGTTTGCCTGAAGGTGTAAAGACAAAACAAGTTTGTGCCTCGCGTATTTGAAAAAGAACTGCTTTTCTGTTTCAAAAGATATTCCTGTCATCGGAGAAGCACATCCATATCACAGCCGACAAGAGCTCCTTCGCATTTAAGTCTTCAATCTGATTGTATAAATATGTATACTGCGGAGCAGAAAACACTCTGACAGGTACATCGGGAGCCTGACAGGATAACCACTCCTCTGCCTACGTGCAATAAGCCACCGGGTAAATAACTATTCAAGCTCATGGGCTTTTTTCTGTCTAAATACATTCTGGTTACTTGATGGCCTGTAATGCCTCCTCTCTGAAATTGTTAAGCCCTATCATGTAGAACCATATTTAGCTGGGATTACAGTTACACTTGTATCAAGAAATAAGACAGCATCACTCACCTGACACTGTCACTTGGCATAAAGTATTCTCTTTTGCTCAAATAATGGCTAAATTCCAATCCTCGTGCCTGCAGCAAATAACACCCTAATCCACAAGCTAGCCCCTTCCTGGGGTCAGGCACAGAGCAAGGCGATATTCTGTACGTTCTTTACAATTAATGCTCTGAAATCTGTCATGTTACGGCCTGAAGTGCAAAGAGGAGCTTGAAACCATCTATTTTCTTGCGCCTAGACGGAGATGGTTTTACACAGCCTCTTTCTCAGGAGGCAAGAGCAGAATATTTGATTCAAATCAAAACAAACTTCCAAGCAGAGCAGCAGGGAATCTCTGAGCACACCCTACACCAGAGGAAAAAAGAGGTGCAAGGACAGAGAGCACGAAGGAACCCTTCCCCACCGCCCTGCCTCAGGCTCCAGCTCTCGGGTGCTTCCTGACTCCAAAGTGACTCCGTATTTTATAGCCTCTAATAGGTTTTACTCCCGATTTTCTCATTTTTGAACTTGTGCTGCCCACAGCATGTCCTGTGGCAACAGCACCCACAGGCTTTGCCAATATCTTCTTCAAGAAACCACTCCTTAGTCACCCCTTTCTACGCAACCCCTAATTTTACGCTCACAAAATCTGTCGAGTCCATCCTCAGCCACATGTGTCCCAGACAGAAGAGATCGGCTGTCTTTAACTACCCCTCATCTAGGAGCTTTTCCCAATCTCTGGCCCTCCCGTCCTCCTCCTCGGCATGTTTTAGAGCTGTTCTAGGTTTTTTGAGATGAGAGGCACCAGAACTTCACACCAAATTCCAGACAGGAACACCTTATTTTTGAGCCACCAAGGTCCAAACTAGTCTAGCAATTCCCCTATTCTCACAACTTACCTGCGACAGGGGCAGGTGCTTTTCGAGAAGGCAAAATAAATTCTAGAGTGCACAGTGAAATAATATATTCCATAGTGAAACCATCTTCCAAGGCCCGTAAGTGTTTGAATTTAAGATTTACATTTTTATGATGTGCAAGAAACTCGGGAATTGAAGAGACTCCAGAAACCTAAGTATCACAGAATCCTAGAACAGCCTGGGCTGGAAGGGACCTCAGAGATCATTTAATCCAACCTCCCTGCCATGGGCACGGACGCCTCTCAACTAGATCAGGCAACACATGGGGACCAAACGGGGATTGAACCCGTGACCTTGGTGTTATCAGCACCACGCTCCAACCGACTGAGCTAATCAGCACCTTCAATGCCAAAGGGTTTGGAAAAAGATGAACACAGGATCCAAAATTCCACATGTAGAAATGCTTGTTCTATCTTCATTAAGAAGTAAAAGCAGGTTAATCTCTATGTGTTTTCCTTTATCACTGAAAAAGTGATCTTCCACCTTCGCCAGACATCATCGTTCTTATTTTAGGGGAAACAGAAAGTAGGAGCACGTGAGATTTCATTCATCCCTCTGGCCTACACTCACTGCACCTTCCTTGATCAAAACACGTTAAGTTCTTCTGCCCACTGTAACATCTTCTGACCTCAGTGATCTGCATTATTCACCAATATTATTCACCACCAACATTATGCAAATTTCACAAGCGACAGAAAGGCAGCAACAGAAATGAGAGTTATTTAAAATTAATAATAAGGAGAGGGACATACTGGGAGACTTGCAATTTAAAAAGCAATAGCTTGTTAAGCTTGCTTTAATACCAGCTTAGTTCATTACTCACTGCAGAGTGACAGGGAAAATAAAGCTGGAGGAATTGCTAATGATGCCAGGAGTCTGTGTTATGCATTTTGTAGTTCCTAATCTCTTAAAACTAAAAAAGTAAAGAAAAGAAAAAGAAAAGCTAATCATCTGTTCCTAGTCCCCTGATTTTATATCAAATTGCCAGCAAACAAATCCACTTAAGGGAAAATTTTTAGTTCCTTTTCTGCAGTAGTTTAATTAGATTCCACCAATGAGTCTCTGAAAGCAATATAATTTCTTGTCTCAAAGCAGTTAGACGAGGCTCGGTCTCTCTGTGCAGAAGTACCTGTGCCATCCTACCTCACTCTGCTGACGTACCGGCGAGCGCTCCCCGCTGCCCCGCCACGACCTTCTGGCTCAGGACGCCCTCTGCAAGCCAAGGCCTGGAACCTGCTATTCCAAAAACTTAAAAGCCTGTTTTCCTCCCTTTCTGTTAGGGATGCTCTCTCTGCAGGTCGCTAAGGGGAAGCAGATCTTGGGCAACCTAATTAATGCATTTCTAGAAAGTTCTAGTTTCATTCAGCTGTTGCCCAAATCACCTACAGCAGTGATTTACCCAACCTGATGAATTTCTGGCGTTGGAAATGGAGAGATCTGTGAGCACAGAACTCTTCCTACACGATATCCAATGAGATCTGGACAGGCTGGAGAGC
>NW_009723310.1:145890-178443 GCF_000703405.1 Apaloderma vittatum | reverse complement strand
TTCTTTAAATACAAATCTGCATATTGATTTTTTAAACAAACAAGCAAATCCCCCTCCCTTCGCCGCCGCCCCCCCGCCCCGCACACAAGCCTGCCTCTGGGAGGGAGATAACCAGGTGGAATCTCACTCTGTTTCCATGGACAACCCGTCCATTATCACCCAGGTGACTAACCCCAAAGAGGAGGAGATCCTGTCCTGCACTCAGGATAAAGGTGAGCCGCCTTCTCTCTTTTCTCCAGGTTCAATTTTATTTTTTTAATTTATTTTCCTGGCAACGGTTGCTTAAAATCGCCCGTAGTGAGAACTTGTGGCTGTATAATCTAGGCTGCTGGGAACAGAGGAGGGCTTGGTGGGGTTGAGTGTTGGGTTTTAGGTTTTGGGGGTTTTTTTTGAGGGGTGAAGGTATTTGCATGAAGGTCTCTGAAACTGCTTGCTGCGCATAGCTGAGAACTTGTTACAGTGTTTAAATACTGAGTTATTTAAATAAAATACTCTGGAGTTCCTGGAGGGTCGAGGAGGTAACTTTGTAAGGTTGTCACTTCGCAGTTAGTGCCCTGCTTCGGGGAAAGGATACCTGTGCGCCATGCGTGGGAAGGTTTTGAAATCTCAGCTGTAATGATTTTAAATTCCACCCCTCCCCGCCCTTCTTTTCTGGAAAAAAAAGGGTTTCCTTGATTTCTCTGTGCTTTCCTGTGTTTCTCCTTTGCCTCACATTTAAGAACCTGTGTAGTTTTCAGGTCAGTTGTTGGAGGATACTTGTGCGTCTCAGAAATGAAACAAATGTGAGCTACTTTTAAAAGTGAGCTCTGTTACATGGTCGATAAATAGTTGCTGCTCACATATGCCATCGCACTTGGATTGTGTTTTGCTCCAAAGTAAGATGAATCCAGCCTGGCTGAAGGAGCTGCTTCTCCTCAAAAGTCTACATGTTGGTGATTTCTGTGACTGTCCTTAACCTCTGTTCCCTTTTGGAAGCTTGGAAAGGTCTTGGGCTCTAAATGGTTGTGTCCTTGCAGCTGATGAGGAGAAAAGTATGGGCTAAGCGGGAGGGTTTGAGTTCTGCCAAGTTGTGCGTGATTGCTCGTGGATTTTGGAAGTTATTTGGATATCGAGTTTATGCTTTATTACAGGCAGTGCTGGCAAGAAGAGAGGAGAAAGGACAGAAATTAGTGTGGTGATCTTCCCTAGTAGGTGTGGGAATAGACCTCCGAGTGGTCTTCATTAAAAACGGTGGATTGGTATATGTCTCCCTAAAATCGATGCCTTTAGCATCCAGAAAGCTTCTGGGTTTGCGTGGCTCATCTTTTAAATACTGAGGGGTCCTGTATTGTTGGAGAAATTGTTCCCTCCTATTTTCAAACGAAAGGCTGCGTGTGAAACCTCGGTATCCTCCTCTAGCCGATGCCAACTGCAGAAGTATGTAGGTACGTTTAAAATCAAAAGCCATCAAGTTGGAGGTGCTTGAACGAAAAATTAAATTTTTGTTCAGTGTAGGAGCGCTCGTGTAAGTCTCTGGAGTTCGTACTGCTTGTGAAGCGATACTTCCACTGCGAGGCCTTGTTTGTCTCAAGAGATTTCTGACGTTTTCCCCCCTTTTGGCAACATTGAGCTGAGGGTATGGACAGTAAATAAGGTGCTGGTGCTCTGCCTTCGATGTCTCCTAAGACCTGGATTGGAGTAGACTTACCTGAAACCGTGCTCAGATGTCGTGGTGGTCTCAACCCTCTATTAATGTACATACTGGAAGAGCTTCTTTAATCTTGCTAGCAGCTGGTTGAAATTTTAGGGTAAAAAAGCTGGTTGAGGCAAGTAGAGGAAGATTTGACAGCTCCAAAAAAAAAAAAGTGAGCACCCACATCAAACAAGTGTCTTCAGAGTCCTTGGTACAGCGCGCTACTCCGTGCAGCGAAAATATGCATATACCTTGCATAACTATGCAGCAACTTGCATAATGTGCATTGTGTTCTCGCTATTGGTTTGTCCCTGGCAGGAGATCCCGGTGGTTTTAATTGCATGACAGGGGCTTCTCAGGCTGCGTGTTAGCGAGCGTGGGCTGGGGGAGACTGGAAGGACGGTGGTTGGAGTTTGAGACGGGAGGAAACTTCAGCGTGATCTTAGTACAGAGGGTGGATTAATGTGTTTGGGTTTTTTCCCCTGTGTTTTTTTTCCTCTTTATTTTTTTTTTTAAATGTGGTTAGAATGTATGCTTTAGATTGAGACTTTTAAATGGCACCAGAGCAGCAACTTTTGCAGAAAGAATTGCAGGTCTGTCCGTCCTGGGCTCTGCGAGGAGAGCGCTGCTTGCTCCTACCTCTTCCCCTACAGGTTTTCCCACTGCTTGAGGCACGGAGCATGTGAAAACCCTTCCTTGTGTGGTTGTGTGTCGTGTCACCCACTTTTCTGTCAGATTTCTTTATGCTTTTAGCAAACCTTTAGGTCCGAAGAGCCATGAGAGTGCTCGGAGCTCTTAGGTTCTTAGGGGCAGACTGATGGTTAAAGTGAGTCTTCGCTGCTAATTCAGATTGAACTCAGTGTATTGGTACAAAATGGCTAACAAATATGTTGAGGCATAATGAATTAACTCTTTCTTTAACGAATACAAGAATCTCCCAAGCCGATCTTCTGATATTTGGTAATACAGTGAACTGCAACAGCACTGTATAGTGTGGGCAAAGGCTGCCCAGTTTAATGAAAAACTGCTTTTTCCTCTGAGTTTAGCATTTGGCTGCAGAAACACGTTCCAGGGTTCGAAGTGGCATGGAGTGGCTTTGAGAGTCAGGGTTTTCTTAAGGGTTTCGGGACCTTCTGTTGGTGTTCTCATGGGGAAAAAAAAAAAGTTATTTATTGTTAAGCTGGAGAGAAGCAGTTTTACAGTAGCTGAGCAACTGCTAAATAGTACATGTGTATATCTTGAAGCGTTTGATTTTTTTTTTTTAGTTTTTTCTTCCCCCCCCAAGAATTTTGGAAGCTTTGAATCAACTGTGAGCCCACGATTTATTTATTTTTAAAAATGTGTTTATGTTTTAAAAGGAGCTTGCTGTGCTATATATGCTTATGCTCAATTTCTCTTGTGAAAGGGGGTGCAGTTGGCAAGAAAACAGAGCTGTTCTCTGGTCATGGGACATTTATGTTTTTAGGTAAATACTGCGCTTTACAAATTAAGATACCTGGATATTTTCTAGTTAATCCAGATGCATTAAAAATTGGCTTTTGACATAAGTGAAGCCGTGATCGCTTGTTAAAGAAGAGTTTATTAGGGCTCGGATGGAATTGTTAACATTTATTTTTAACAAAAATTTTGAAGGTGGAGAAAACCAGATCTTGGTATGCGAACCATTCTCTAATATGTTGCCACAGGGTGGTGCACTGTATTTAGTTGTCTGTCAAAATGAAAGCTGAGAGTGGAAAGTCGCTACAATCTTGTTTTATTATTATTGTACTGTTTGTTCTGAAATGCCTGTGGTGTTCATGCTCCTGGAGGATTTTTTTTCCCCCCTATCTGTGTCGTTAAATTAGTTCTGGAAAACAGAAACTTACATTCTGCCAACTGGAAGTGATGCCTAGATGGCGAAAAATACTTTGAGCACTACATTCATGGAGAATTTAGTTCCCTGTTAGTTTATTAAGTTACAAAAATAGCATTTTTTTTTTTTGCAGAAATACTTTACATTGTGGTTGTTTGGCACTTCTGGAAATTGGAAGCATTAATGAAACCTGTGACTTGAAAGTAAAATGGAGACCTAAGTGTGTGAAAAAGGGTTTATTATGTCAGTGATAGCTGTGAGCAACTAAGAAAAACGTAAATAAAAACTGCAAAGTAAACCTGAAGATCTACATCTCCGTATAATCAATTCTGCAGATAAAATCAACCATTTATTTTATAAGGGAAGTATTAATTCTTGCTAGTTAGTTGGACAGTGTCCACTAATATAAAATCTATATCTGTAGAAAACAGTGCAACGCTGCCAAGTCTTTGCACCGAGTGTAACGCGAAGGGTGTGATCAGGAATAGAGGTGACAGACACTCAGTCTGAAGATGTGAACATCCCTTTTTTACCTCCGTGCTTTAACTTGATCCTCATCACTGAGGCAGATTCTTTGCATATATCCACGTGCAAAGTTTGGTAGCAGCAAAAATAACAGACCAGTCCTTCTTCAGGTACCAAATCCTTGAGGCTCTTCAGATACATCTTTCTAGAATTCTATAAAATTTATCTGTCGTGAGAGCATCTGTTTTTCATTTATTCAGAATAACTGGATGCGTCCCTATAGAAGTGTGTTTTCTTCAGCAAATTATTTGGAAAAGGTTCACGGTGGAGCCTAAACCGTTATAAATTTTTTTAGTGCAGGGTAATTTCCCGAAGATGTTTTTGGAAACAGGCAAACTTTTTGCCTTTCTTTCTTTCTTTCAAATAATACTGGAAAAAACAGCAATGAGACCAGTATCTGTTGTCGTTTAAAGTAGCAAGTTCTTAAAATCTCAGGTTAAAAGCCAAAATAAGTTTCTTCAGTTGTGTCTTCAAAAAAAAAAGCATTTTGAAAATATATGAAAATCTTCTGAATATTTTTCTGCAATTACATCATCAGTGTTCAGAGTATTCAAACATCCTGAAGTATATTACTGTTCCTGAGACATCTCCACAAAATTTTATAATATTAACTTCAGAATTTTAACTTTCAAGTAGCATTTTTATTTTTTTTTAAATGGATGCAGAAACCACTCCAGCACTCCATTGGAATGCGAATTGCTCGCAGAGCGTAAGAAATTTTAAATCATTAACTAATGACATAGTTGTTATATGAAACCAGAGTAACCATACAGTAGGTTTTATGTTCCAGGGAGACCAGAGTAACCTGTAGTAACCCACGATTTGATTTAGGGTAGCAGTTAACAAGCTGAAGCGTACTGGCAGTAAGGAAATGATAATTTGCATGAATATCTAATATTCAGCCCATGTCTGTAAGCTGCAGCATTATCATTTCTTCGTAGTGCATGTCATCTCAAATTCGTATTTGTTTCAGCGCAGTGATTTAACTAAAGTGTTCAGAAGTTTTAACACGCCTTTAAAAAAAAAAACAAAAAAACAACCCCACAAAGCTGACCTACATTTTGTGAATTTAGTATTCCGAAATGCAAATAGCGTTTTCTGACGTAATCGGTAAAATGCGGTGGGATCGGTGCTACACTTCATCTTTTAGAATTCAGTCAGAACGTTACAAATAAGCCTCCGGATAATGGGTCTATGTTTGTTTCTTTAAAGAGATACAAAACTAAAATGCTGAGAAAGCGAAAGCTGAAAGAAGTGAAACTCACTTATTTGGTCAGTGGTGGTGAAGGCATTGTTTCCCTTGGCCTGGCAGATGGGTTTAACAGTGGGAAGTTTATTTTCCCGTCATAGAACTCTTCATTTATCCATTCTACTATGCTGTCAAAGTTGTCATTCAGATATGAAAATACTCACAAATTAGTTCTAGCCTGCTATTTTTTTATGTGTGTCCAATCTTTGATGTTCACCTTGTAAGAAAGCATGTCTTTGTTTTCTGCTCAGTTTTAAGTTAGAAGAGTTGTTGACAATGACCACCACGGTTAGTGCTCAGTATTACGTTTTCCACTAAAAATCCAGTTTCAGACAATCCTGGATATGAAGAAGTTAAATTGGGGAGTGAATTTGTCCATTACTCAACCCTACCAATAGATTACTTTGAATTCTATTTGAAGTGTTCCTATCCACAAGATGTAACGTTTTCCTTTTTTTTTTCCTTTTTTTTTTTAAAGCAGAAAAAGCAAAGATGGGTCTAGCTCTATGTTATTCTGTCGGGTTTTACTCACTGTGTGGGTCAGTAGAGGAAGATGTGGCTCATCCCTCTTCCTCCTCCCTGCCTGGAGGATGTATCTTGCTGGGAGAGAAGCCAGGCACGTGGATGTAGGTAGGACCAGGAAGGAGAAGAGACCTGCCCAGGTGCTCCAGCCTGTTGGAGGCACAGAGCAGAGGGTGTGAAGCGTTGGCTCCTAAGGCTGCTGCGCCCAGACAGGGGCTGATAGCGGGATCACCAGCAGGGCGAGGGAGGTGATTCTCCCCCTCTGCTCTGGTGAGGCCCCACCTGGAGTACTGCATCCAGTTTTGGAGCCCACAGTGTAAGAAGGACATGGATCTGCCGGAGCTGGTCCGGAGGAGGATCAGGAAGATGATTAGAGGGCTGGAGCACCTCTGCTATGAGGAAGGTCAAGGGAGCTGGTGTTATTCAGCTTAGAGAAGAGAGAGCTCCGGTGTGACCTAATAGCAGCCTTCCACCACATGAAAGGGGCCTCCAGGAAAGCTGGAGAAGGGCTTTTTACAAGGGCTTGGACTGATAAGACAAGGGGCAATGTCTTGAAACTGCAAGAGGGTAGATTTAGATTAGATATAAGGAAGGAATTCTTCACCATGAGAGCGATGAAGCGCTAGAACAAGTTGCCCAAGAAGTCGTAGATGTCCCATCCCTGGAGGTGTTCAAGGCCAGGTTGGACAGAGCTTTGAGCAACCTGGTCTAGTGGGAGAGAGGTGTCCCTGCCCACAGCAGGGGGGCTTGAAACTAAATCATCTTCAAGGTCTCTTCCCTTAACCATTCTATGATTCTGCCATGGGGAATAGACTTTGTGTCTACTATGGGCCCCCAACCTGCTCTGGCCCCGTCCATCCTCGTCCCACTCCTGGGCAGGGAGTGCTCTCACGATGGAGAGACTCCACCCAGTTGGATGGTTTTGTGTCTTCCCTTAACCCAGTTCACAACTATGTCCAGAAAGGGGCAGGAATCTTCCAAGCTGAAATAAGAGAATGGCCGATGGAGCTAATGAGCAAGCGTGTTTAGGTATTTAAAGACCACATCTGGATTGCTAGTGCAGGTGACGTACCGTTTGATTTCTCCCAGCAGTGGAGACCTGGCTGGAAAAATCTCACCAAAACGCTCAGCAGCATCTCTGAAGACTTCATGTGTCTGCTCTGTTGAATGATACTGGTATAAGCTGTAGTTTAAGTGCTCATCTTCTTGGCCAGGAGGCTCAAAAAGGATGACGTGGTATCAGTGGGTGTAAATGCTTTGCTAAACTTCCAAAGCTTTTTTTGTAAGGGGCTGCGGGAAGGCACAGAGGAAAGATGCCTTTTGTGCTGTAATGTAGTCAGGGACGTTTTTAATAGTTTTGCATTGGCAATGCTCATCTTCTATCAATTCTGCTTTTGCTGGAGTTTGCTGGGAGCTTGCTTTATTTTTAAGTGGAGAGGTTAAGGCGTAGAAGGGATGTAGGTGTGACAAATACGGAAGGCGTTAAGTAGCGTCTAAATAGATCAGGGTAAAAATACATTCCATGTGGTCTACTGTGGGATAATTTTTGTGGGGTTTGTATTTCGAGAACGTTTGCTATAAGACTAAAGAATCCAAGTGAATCTCGTGCTGTCCAGTCCTTTCAGTTAGCAGCTACTACTGTGTAACACAGGATATTAGTGATAAAAATACCAGCTTTAGACAAACGAGGAGAGAAAGTTCTGTGCGTGCTATTGGGCCTACAGAAAGTTTGTGGGCTCTATTCAGTTTTATCAAAGTGATCTCTTGCATAAAAGTGCCACATCTTTTCTTTGTACAAGATAATAAAGTATGATTTGTGGAAAAGAACAAAAGAAAAGAAAACCCCGTTATTGGAAGTGATCAGCTGCACTAGGAACTAGGATTCTATTACCTAGAAAATTTATTGTGGGTTAAATCTGAATAAGTGTATTGTAGACTTGGATTCTAGGAATGTTGGCATTTTTTAAATGAGATTTTTTTCTTTTTTTCCTCATTTCTTCTTGCAGGGAAGAACCATTACTCTCTTCTGAATGTTTGTTAGTGTATTTAAAGCCTGATAGACAGGAACAAATAAGATGCTGCAGGACATATTTTGTACCGAAGAGTAACCCCAAATGAAGGATGACTGATGTGTCAAACCCCGTATATATAACTTTTAAAAATGTTTATAAAAATTTGGAGCAGTTTTGTAGGCAACAAATATTTCATGAATGTCACCCTGAAGTTACAGTTTGTGTGTTGATGATTTTGTTTAAAGTCAAGTCATCTCTGATCCCGGGTCAGCCGGTTCTGTCAGTTGTTTTCGGCGACTGTTCCAGGACCTCCTTATTTTCTCAGAAGCAAGTGATGTATTGATTTTTATTCACTTTCTTGCTCTCCTCCACCCTTGCAGCTTTCTGGCTTCCTGAGATGTCCTCCAGGATCCCCAGCAGACTTAGCAGTAAACCCAGTCTTGCCGTTCCTATGTCTGCTGTAATCAGCAGTAAAATTTTAAGCTTTCGTGTTTATTTGATGATTTGTGAAGCTTGGTCGTCATCTTGAAGTGAAAGGGAGGAAGAGGGAGAGATGGTGTCTCCAGCTCTTGGGGATGAGCTCCTAACCTCAGAGAACATTTTTGGGGTAGATGGATCAGTTTCTATTTTCACAGCTGTCAGAAAGAAATTCTGACGACAGATGCTGCTACAATGGACACATGTAGAAGAATCCAGGCGTGTTTCTTTGATGTCACGTTGGTAAAAAAATTTCTTTTAAGGTCTGAATTTTGTACAAAAAGTGGTTCCGAGCATGCGCTGAACAACTTGCATGAAGCTCTGCTTTATTTTTTCTCCACAAAAACTCTTTTGTATATACATGCGTGAATATTTACATACTTGCATTGGTTACCTGTGATTGCACCCGCATGTGCTTTCTGGGGATCTAATTATCAGAAAGCTTTGGTGAAGTTCAAAACGACGGGCGTGGGTTTTGAAGTTGTTTTACAGCCTAAGGTTTGCTCGAACGGTGAAGTTGGCAATTTTTCCTAGTGGTAGTTCACTTGGAAGTTTTCGGCAAAGGAGTGGTCAGCAGTGACACATTCCTAGAAGATATTTCATCGTTTATACTCGCTTTAGCCAAGTGCGGTCAAAGATCTGGTGTTTACCACCTAGAAAGAAAGGAACTTTTCAGATTATAAAAGGCCTCAATAAAGGTCCACAAAAGCTTTACAGATTTTAAAAAACAGACTTCTGGGACTTCTTGTAAACTAAAACTAAAATTGGTTAAAGCTGCACATGATCAGTTTGATGAATGCAGTGTAAAGCAAAATAAAACCAGTTTAAGCATATATTTTACAGGGATTTTTGGACTGAAGCATTGACCTTCTTTTTGGTTTTGGTTTTTTTTTTAATTCTCTCCCTTACTTTGTTTTGCTTTCTTGCCTTTTTTGTCTTCTCATCCTAAGTTTCTGGATTGCAACAGCTGCTTCCTTGAGCTCTGATGATGCTGAAGTTTAAGAAGCTCGGAGATGTTTGGCGCTGGTGGCCGTGTACAGGGCTAACGAGAAACCGTAGTAGATGTTTGGGGAATGGCATAGGATCTGTCTTGTGAGGAGAGAGGTTCTCTGCATCTCTTAATTAATTCCCTGTTAAAATCTAGGAAGATAAAGGTCTCCATCTTACATCTGATGCAGAATCTGTGCTGCTGTGTGGCACCTTTGGTTCTTAAAGCCAGGACATTTATTTCTTCTTCCTTACAATTGCTTAAAAAACCTTGAGTGAAGGTTGTGCTGTATTTAAAGAGAGGAAATGTGTGAAAAATAACTAGTAAAATAGACATGCCGGGGCTTTTTCCGCAGTACAGCATGGCTTCAGAATTAAAGGCAGAATGTTCTCTTTGGGTAAAAGGAAGCGTTTGCTCATCCATCGTATGGGTGACCTGTGTCATATAGTTCATCTGGAAACTCCTAAATAGGATTACCTGACAGCAGTTTGCATTTATTGTAATAGAAGTAGTCTTACGAAGGCACCAAAAAATAATATTATCAAGGTGCTGATGACATTTGAGCATATGGATTGTGTGTCCCCAGTCAGCAAGGGAAGGAAGGGGAAAAATATCCTTACATAGGGACTGACTGAACAGGACAAGTATCTGTACTTACGTTTATCATGAACTCTCACCAACAGTTTTCCTCTGATGGGTTTTATGTGCTGGAAAATGATTCCTTCCACCAAGTCATTTGCTGGCCAGCTGCCAGTTCTCATTACTTTTTATAATATGAAGCTGATTTCCTTGAGAATCAGTAAGTTGAAAATGATTTCGAAGCAGAGTGTGTGTGTGGAGGGGGGGAAGGTTGTGTTGCTTGGGGAATTAAAAAAAGAAAAGGAAAAGAGTACTGAATGCAATCTACAGTGCAATTCATTTGCTAATTACACATTGACATAAATTGAAAAGCCCCAGAAGGGAGAGGGTTTACAACATAACTGTAAAACAATTTGCATCTGTGTAGAGGTCTGTGCTTATCCACAAAGGAATGAGATTTTAAGTGGATTTGTTTAATCGGGTTTATGGTGAGTACATAGTTGTGCGACTCCCTTTTCCTCACGTTTCAAAATCTCATGTCCTTCTGGAAGATTCCCTCTTGTGTTGAGATTAAAGGTGTCAAGGGAGCAAGGACGGTGAAGTTTTTTGGGGAGTGAAAGTGAAACCTAAAACACCCCAAGAAATGTCCTTAATTTTTGAGCAAATTGAATACTCGAATGTTTCTGGCTCCAGCTTAACCAGGGTAAAACTGACAGTTCAATGCAACCTGTGCCCTCAAATTCAAATGCCTTTTTCTTTTTTCCGCCCCTGCCCTGTAAGAAATTTGAAACACTCCAGCAAATTCTTGCTGTCTGTATTGGAAAGGATGCTAACAAGTTAGATACGGTAAATTCTAGAAAGAGCATTCACTGTTAGGATTATGGCAGTTTGTTGTTGGTTGGGTGGGTTTTTTCCCTATAAGTCTTTCAGACTTGTTGGTGCCCAACATGTTACCCGACAGTTGCCACCACTTCATCTTTCGTGAACGTGTCGTGAAGGGGAAAAAGGATGAAAATTTGAATGCAACTGGAAAACAAACTTGTCAGTTTGGAAACAGGAATTTTTCTGTTCAGGTCTTGTTCCTGTATTTACTTGTTACTTCAGCACTTCATGATAAATTACCTGTTTAGCATCGTTCTGGCAGGCACGTGAGCTCTGAGAGCAGAGTGTGCTTAAAAATGTCACTACCTCGGTGGTTTTGGTAGCGATGGGTTCTGTTCATTACCTTTTAGTCAAACAGTTGTTTATCTTACAACATGAGACAGTAGCAGTATCTAGTTATTATAAAACTGCAATTATATTAAAAGGAGGAAAATGAACGTTCAGACAAGACCTCCCCCAGGTGCAAGAAACCACTTCAGGAGGCTCCTGAGGACCAGGTGCCCCATAATCCACGTGTGAGGTACCGCTTGCATGAGATGCAGAGTAGTGCTCGGTGACTGCAACTGCACATCGCGAGGAAAGATGAGATTGGAAGGACAATTTCTCTTATAATTTCTGTGAAAAGCATCCTTTCAAGGAAATGTCCTAAATAGAAAAAGTGAAACTCTGCCATTTCGTTTTGCACGGTGTAATATCGTAGGTTAAGCCCAGGCGTGCAAAACTTAACGTTGGTCTCGCGCTGTTGTGGTTCTGTTCGAATACAATTTCCACAGTAGTTCTGAATTTCTGGTGAACCAGACGGTTCTGATCCTTCCCTCCCACAACATAAAAGTGTTTCTTTCACCAAACTGTTCAAATAACGCTTGCGATTTTCCTAAGTTGTGTATCTGAAAATATTCACTGGAACTTTGCAACATGAAAAATAATTCCTGTGTGCTCAGAACACAAACAAACAAACAAACCTCTAAAAAATAGTGATCAAACAAACCCAAACCAAGCAAAACGAACAAAAATCCCAGTAATATTAGCAGGGATATAAGCTGTGAAAAGGAAACTAATAATGAAAATCTCAGAAGGCAACCTGACGATGGCCAGGAGGGCATAGCAGTCTGATTTTTAGCGAGTCTGTACAAAACATGCTCCAACCCCTTGTTGGTGTGCAAGGATGTGCATTCGTTTGAGCAGTGTTTGTATTGAAATGTAGAAATTAACGCTGCTTTTGTTTTGGAGCTGTCTTTAATGGGTACTAAGGAAAGGTAAGAGTAAATTATTGGTGGGCTAACAGTGCAAAACATGCTGAATAACCTTAAATTCAACATGTTAACCTTAATATCTGTTTTGTTTAGGCTTTGTTTATCCTTATTATTGTGGATGAGAGGATGTTGGAAAACATTTTAAATAATTTTAGAAGTCCTTTTTTTTTTTTTTTCCCAGCAAAAAATCATGCACTTACTACTTACCAGAATGCTTGGTTATTTTCTTTTGCTAAAGGTGGAAAGTTGGAGTAAAATGTTTTTATTGGCCACTTTAAATTACCAGTTGGAGTCAAGGTGGAAAAACAAACCCCAAAATACACGGTGTTGTTTTTAAACTACTTTCGAGTAATTATCAGCCCAGTACATGCTGCTTTTGAAAAACATAGCAAACCAAAACACCAACCAACCAAAAAAACTGCCTTTTTTTTTTCATTGCGAAGATGATTTCCTAAGTTCTTCTGCATGTGGTCTTTGTGTGATCATCTTTAAGTAAGAAATGACTTTATCTTCTCTTCTGCTGATAAGGTCAGTAAAGATTTCTGCTCTGGATAATAATGAGACAATCCTGAATGGATAATAATTCTGACTGGAAAACAGGTTCACAGTTCTCTCCTTTTAATAGCTGGTTAGGTGATAGCTAGCTGACTGTTAGGAGGTATTTTACAGGATTAAAACAGCTTTCTCCCTTTAATTAAGACCATATATGTAGAGCAACTGTGATTGTCTGGGAATTCCTATCCTGTATTTTCAGTAATAGCTGATAAAATGTTGCAGTTGTGGAAATGACTACCTAGGCCGGTAGGCAGATATCTTTGAAAGCGGTTTTGGTTTTGCTTTCTATTTGATCATGCAAAACAGTCAAACATTTCTTGAGGTTTGATGGTTTTCTACTGTAACAAAACGAACATGGAATATTTTCCTAGCGTGATAAGGCTACTGTTTGCACCCAGTATTCAGAAATAGTTTTTTTAAAAAAATAAATCTAAGTTTACGAAGTGGCAACACACCGAGAAATTCTTGTGCTTTCTTTGCAAAGTCTGCATGAGCTAACTTCTCTGTAAATAGTTTTCTGATATTTTAATTGGTTTGGACAACACGCTGGAGGGCAGGGATGTCATCCCCAGGGACGCTGCCAGGCTGGAGAGGTGGCGCCCTGCAAACAGGGAAGCTGTGGGTGCCTCCCCTCTCCCTGGCAGTGTTCAAGGCCAGGTTCGACGGGGCTTTGAACAACCTGGGCTGGTGGGAGGTGTCCCTGCCCATGGCAGGGCATTGGAACTAGATGATCTTTAAGGTCTTTAACAAGCCAAAGCATTCTGTGAAATAGTAGTAAAAATGTATTTAGTGAGAGGGTTGAATACATACACATTAAATTCTTGATTTGTGTTCTAGTGCGTCAGATGTTTTTACTAGAAAAGTCATTTAATTCTTCTAGAAAAAAGTCTAAAGCGTGTTAACTGAATGGAGGACTTACCTGTTTAACCTGAAGATACTGGGTTTTGGCAACGTTTGGGTAAAACTGGCCACTAGCAGCCTTCCCTGTGGAAATCGCCACATCTATTCGTAAAATACCCCAAATGTTGAATGCGACCCTTGGAACAGGTGCAGGAAATACCAGTGTGCTTCTAACCCATCCTGCTTTTTGGTCAGAGTGAGTACACATTAAATTCTTGATTTGTGTTCTAGTGGTCAGAGCGGCCAAATACACCGCTTTTCTTAATTCCTGGGAGGACCACATGTAATTATTCTTGTAATTATTCTTGCTGAGGGGAGCCTGGAGGTGCCAGGAGATGTCCCAGGGCCCCTGCTCTCACTGCCCATCGAGAGCTCCCCTCCCCACTGGCTTTTTTGGTTTTTTTCTGCTCTGTTTATTCACAAACATCACCTGTCTGTTGAGTCCAGAGGAAGAACAGAGCCAGATGTTTCGTTGTCCCTCGGCTGAGGATGCGTGCCTGAAGGAGACAGTGTGCTGCTCGTCTTTGCTGTTAAGGAGACGGTGTGCTGCTCGTCTCTGCTCTTAGTCTGGCAATATTTTCTTAGAAAGAAGGTTTCTGTCATCACTAGTATTTTAACTATGGCCGTTTGTCTTGCTTGGAGGAGTCCTAAATAATGCAGTACTTAAATATCTGGTATAACTTTTCCAGTCAAGTACTTGTGCTGTTGCTAGCAGTGCTGGGAATGTTCTCACGTCTGAGAAGTGGGACTGGTGCTGTGCCCCACCAAGTGGAGAATTTTCTTTCCCTTGACTGATAAAATTCGAGGTAAAGGTATCTCCCATTTTGTTCAATCTGTGAATTTTGATTGGGGGGGGATTATTTTTTTTTTCTTTTTAAAAAAAAGGTAATCTTTGATACTTAATACACATCAACATCACTTTGTTGCCATTTTGTTCAATCTGTGAATTTTGATTGGGAGGGGATTATTTTTTTTTTCTTTTTTAAAAAAAGGTAATCTTTGATACTTACAACAAAGTGATGTTGATGTGTATTATGTGTGAGTTTGTTTTAATAACAGGTGGAGGAAAAGCAGGTGATTGTGGGATGCAGCCAGTGACACTGATTTAGTACATGTGCTTTGGGATGATGGGAATCATGTCCTGGAGATTCCATTCAGAGGAAGGAAAGCACGCACAGGTTTTCGCTGACCTCTGTGCTTGGCTGTGTGAGGAGATAGGTGGGATGGAGTTTAAAATCCTGACTTGACAATTTTGCCACCAGCTCCGCATGCTCTACCTGCCGCGCTGGTGTTTGGCTGCGCTAAAGGTAACCAGGGATACGGGCTTGCAGAGCCCTACCGGTTATCTTTAGCTCCTCTTCAGAGGAGGAGAAGAGGGAAAACTTGGCAAAGAAACATTTCAGCGGTTGGTGGTGGTGTTCTGCCTCTCTAAGCTTAGCAGCATCGGGGGTGGCTGTTAAAACGGGCTTTGGGATTTTGAAAGCCTCTGTTCTGAGCAGCGTTAGGTAACGTGGTGCTTAAAGTCCACCTATGCTGTGACTTCCAAACACCTGGCTGAATTTAATGAAGAACTGGGTGAAAATGGAAGAAATTTAAGAACTTTTGCTGTTACAGACAAGAGTTTCACAGTTTGCTCACCGATAAAACTTCAGGCAGTGTGTTTTAAACAGCGGTTTGTGAGGGTTCCGTGTCACACTGAAGAGCTGTCGTTTTGCCCCATAGAGGCAAACCTGATCTCAGCGTCAGCAGGGGCTGTTGTTTTGCCACTGTAGAGAAACTTCCCCTTGTGTCTGTTACGCAGCCAGGAGAACAATATAGAGGGTTATGGAAAGGCTGCATTATTCCACGGGCCTTTCTGACGGTTTTCACAGCTTCTATAGGATGTTAGCAAATCTCCCGTTGCCAAAGCTGCCAGTGAATTTGATAATATATCACCTCTTCTAATTCCTTCTCTGATGGATTTTGTCAGCTGCCTTCCCGAGTGAGTACCACCAGCATTTTTTATATACTTACCCTTCAGCATTTCCACAAAATCTGTTTTAATTTGTGTGAGCTAACAAAGTGTAGCTGCAAGATCCTGATCTTTTGCATAGCTCTTTATGGAAAGTCGTCATAAGAAAAATTCAGTTTCCTGCTCTTCAGAAGTCTGCAGCATCGAAGGAAAATCAGCACTCAGTTATGGAAAGGGATTCATATGGGATGATTGCTGGCACTGGCTATAGAAGGAAACGGAAGAGATCACACGTACATGAGTATTTTGAATGGATCCAGACTGGATTCGTCTTCTTATTGATAGTTCAGGGTGCTGCTAAGGAGAGAAAAAAAAGTCCAAAGTCAGCATCCCGTTAAAAAAAATTGCTGTACATCTCCTTTAACATTTATATTCAGGAAGCATAAATTTACTGCACTCACACTGAAATCAGATTTTCATAGCTCTTTAGCACTAAAGCTATTTATATTTTTCTATAAATTTCATTTGACTTACCCTTTCAGTGATTAGGGCCTTGGCTTCAGGTCGCCCTCGGTGGCAGGAGGAAGGACGACGGGTACAAAGATAGAGAAACCTTCGTGGATCCGTGTGACCGTGCCTGGGGCGGGGATGTCTGACCAGTCCTCGCTCACAGGGCTTCCAGCTGCCTTGTACCCGTCTTCCTTCTTTTTCTTTTTTTTTGAACTTAAAGCTGTAATATTTTGGAACCTTGTCTCATCCCGCAAGTATGCGTGGCTTGGCACCTCGGCAGGATTTTTGTTTGTCTGAGCTTAAGCTCTGGTTCAAGGGGAGGCATTTTAATGCAGGTTCTGTGTTTTGTGTTGGTGGTGTGTGTGTGTGGATTTACAGCCAACTTCAAATTATGTTCTGAAATTCTACTTTAGGCCTGGATTAAGTCACTCTGTAAGCTCAGCTGCGTGCGCAGTGGTGAGATTTTAATGGTCTGTGATACTAAGGATAAAATTTATCTCGCTGCTGGAGCCTGACACAGTAAGATTCATGATGCAAGTTTGCAATTTGGTAAATATTTACAAGGCGTTTCTGTGATCAATGATTAGCAAGGTGGTATTTTATTTCCAGTGGCAGGCTATCGTATTGGTTGCTCTACCTCTGCTATTAATGTCCCAGGAAGTAATTTAAGAGAATGAGACTGTCTAAATAGTAAGGACCTAGAAAGGAAGTTAGGTTGGTATTTCTAGGGGAACAGAAAACCAAGGAAAAGAATAAGGTAGCTAACATAAAACTGGATTAAAAATTGATGAAAGCTTTTGAGGAACTCAATGTGATACAAATGTCGGTTTAAAAAACATAAAAATCACCTTTCAGATGTCGTGCAAGTCCTTTTTAGGTTTTTGTATTTGGCAATATAGCTTTTCAGGATAAAAATGCAAAGCTCTAATTTTCCGCTACGTAGAAGAATTTAAAAGGGCTTATTGTTCATACAAGACTGGCAGGCTAATGTTTTAAAAAGTATTTTTTTAACCCATTTGTGGTATTTCAGCCATTGTGAATATTTGTGTATAGTTCTTCAAATAACTGAGTTGGTTGTTACATACATCTGTGGGAGCACAAACTATCTGCAAATACCTGTTACTCAGCTGGAGGTGCCCGGGGGAGCTGCTGTGGTGGGTGGTGTCCGGGCTCCCAGCACCCAGCAGGTGTTCGGGGTGGGAGGGACATGGGCAGGGCCTTGCTCACAGCAGGGCTGAGGATGCTCTGGGTGTCATCCGCTTGGATCTTGAGTTTCTGCAAGCATGGAGACTTCCCAGCTTGTCCAGGCCCCTTTTCCAGTGTTTGACCCCTGTAATTCCTAATATCTAGGAGGAATTTATCCTGCTGCAGCTTGGACCCGTTCCCTCTTCCACTATTCCTGGGTACCTCCATAGGTCTCACTCTTTAAGCTCCCCTTAAGTAGCTGTATCAGCCTAAAATATTAATATAGACGTACAAAAGAATAATAAAAATGCCTGTTTGTATGATGTTTCCCTCTTCCTCAAGCAGTTCTCTGATCACTTAAATATAAATATAAATATATATAAAAATGTAATTAATCTGCAAAGAGCTTTCTCTTTTATTATGTTTATAGTGATTTTCAGTGTAAAGCCAGTGCTTCACTCTATTCTCTCACTTGTCTTGGCTCTATTTTTTTGTTGAAGATAGGAAGATACTGTCTCTATAGGTTCCTCACTTTACGGAATAATGCAATTTTGTCACTCATCTAAGCCTATGGTCAGAGGTGAAGAGTTCTGCCAGTTTTAGAAGTCTGTGGAATTGTCATTTTACACCTTGAACATGTCAGGGTAGGGACTGTCATGTGTTAGTTCGGGTGATAGCTACAGGACTAAAGTAAGTAAACGGGAAGCACACTTTTACAGTGTTACACTGCTTGTATCTGTTCCTTACAGTAAAAGCCCAACCCGAAAGCGTACTCTGCCTGGAAATCTAGAAACAGGTCGGCTGAAAAGACACTGTTCATAAAAATGTTGCATTGGTTCTTATTTCAAATAGAGTAGCAGCATGTGCTTCCTTCAAGCAAAACTCCCCAAAAATGAAGTAGGGAAAAGGCAAAAAAACCCCAAACCCAACTCTTTATGGCTTTTTTTTTTAATCCACTTTGAGGCGATTCCACAGAATACCTAGAGATGCTTAGCTGTGGTTGCAGACAACCTGTTTTTTTCTGGATATGTATTTATGTGAAGGTAATGGTGGTATCAGCTCACCTTGTCAGAGGTAGAAAGGGAAATAAGGTGGGGTAGTTGATGTTGTTATTAATTAATAGATGTTTTTCGCTCGTTGAGAAATGTGTGCCCAACTATGTACTGGTCTCGCTCCCAAGTAGCTTGCTGTTGTAACAGAGTGTGTATTCGTATTCAATCTTGAAATCCACTGAAGTTTTTCTGGATTTAAAATTTAGATGAGATCCTTTGCCTTTAAAATTCAACTTTCCCTGCGTTAAAACTTGTCAGTTCATTACACCCTGCAGCAATTTTGCATGGCAGTTTGCTATATATTTCTCGTAAAACACACAAGATCCGAGCCTATATAATCTGAGTGAGCAGTAGTTATACCAATAGTTTTTATATTGTACGGTATGAACGTGAAGAAACTTTAGGCACTAGTGTTGCTGCTCTGCCAAAAATTAGACTGAGAGCTTTAATGGTACCAGATAGTTACGTCTTCCTCCAGAAATGACTTGGGGATCCATCAACAGGTCAGTTTCCCTGAAAAAGAAGCATAAATAAAAGTTTATTTTTAAGTAAATTGCCATCTGACAAATTTCTACGTATTTTTTTCTCCTAGTTTTTTTTTTCCCAAATGTATACTTGTTCAAGATAACTTTACAGTATAACCTCAAATTCTATGTGCGTGTGGACTTCACGGAGGAAAGGTTGGGTTTTGAAGAGAACACCACAGAAGACCTTGGTGCTTTGGGGTGCTTTTTCAACCCTTCTTTCATTCTGCCCATTCTGATTTTCTGTGCCAGTTACGTCTTACGTCTTCAGGAAATTCTGCAGGTCGCAAAAGAGACGGGAATGTCAGGCTGGAGTTTTGCATCCTTCAAAATATTCATCTTTCCTCCAATAAACCATGGCTGGTATTTGCAGCTGACATACACCCTCTTTTTTCAGCGTGGTGCTCCCCTGACTTTCCTTGCCCATAAGAAGGAACTGTTGGTGTTGTATCTGTGTGAAGGTGCAGGAGGAGCAGGGGTTCACTGTAGCAAGGGGCAACCAGCCCCTTGCAAAATACTCTTGTGGAGTTACGGGAAGCAACTGTTAAGGCAAAGGAGGGATTTTTTTGGTGATACTGGTGCTGGGGCTTCTTTGTATTTCAATTTTGGGGTGTTTTTAACTGTTGTGGATAGGATAATCTTTCTTTGCTGCTCGAGTTTAACTTTCCCAGGACATGTAGGACAATGGTATTTTAGGTACTGCTTTTTGCCCTAACTTCTTATTTTAGGAGAGGTGAAATAGTTTAATTCTTCGTACAACCTGCTGTTCACACAGCCACAGGAAGAATATGTTTATTTTTTAATTATTATTATTATCTTCGCATTTCATCAGCATACTGTGAATGTTAAATTTTCTGTACAGAAGACTCAGAAACATTACAGGGTAGATATTTGTGTAGAAAATATGTACCTCCCTCAGAATCCTGTCCTTGAAGAGAAAAAGATACAAACGTAAACTTACTTTTGTATCTCCCAATAAAATCCCGACATATCTTTTCTTTATCTTCAGCTTTACCTTTGGCGTTGCCCTTTGTGTTTTACAGTCCTGAAGAAGCCAACTCTTCCCTTCGTTTAAACTGTGTTGTGAGAGCAGATTGCTCGTGTTCATTCTGTCAAATAAAACAATTTGTGTTAATTAGTGCCTCGGTTTCTTGCATTTATTGGGGCGTACAGCTCCAACAGCACGATTTTCTGATGGTTTGTTTTGTTAGTTCGTTTTGGTGACAGTGTTGATGTTTCACTCCAATGCTTTGCTTTAAGATTAACATATCATTAAGCTGTATAACAAGATTCAGCCTTTATGCTCATGCAGGGAGGTGGCAGGGGAAGGCGGGGCATGGTTTTGCACTTTATTCGACGGAAGTAAAACCAAAAGAAAAAGAAAAATCTCTGAAGGTGGATTGCCCAATTGCTTGACGTGTTCCGTTAAGGGATAGCAAGGCTAAAACTGAAGCATTTACTCATGGGCGTGGAGGCAGATTATTTTTCCATCTTTGCGAAATGTTGCCAAATGCTGAATTAGTACCATAAGAATCCGTGTAGCTCGTTTTTCAGTAATTTGGAGGCAAGACTTCTCTGATTTACCAGTGATATTTGGTATATTTTTACAATATACTGTGCTGTATGACTCTGATATGGATAAGTAGAGGTCTCTTTAATAATTGCAGTTTGGTGGATTAACAGTTAAAAGAGTATCTTTGCTTTTTGAGTCAAGAAGTTAATCTTTGACAGCGTTTTTTTTGAACGTGTTACTGAAAACCATTTTGTACACTAGCACTGCTACTATTCTCAGTGTTTGTAGTGAAGCTCTTTTCAGCAAAGCTGCTGTCAGTGGAAGCAAAAATAGCAGCTAATCAATGTGTGTTTTATCCATGGAGTTAAGCGCTTAAATGGAAAATAGATTTATAAAAAAAAAATAGAGAAAAGATCTTTCCAACGTGATGTGATAAGGTGCTGCAGCCTCGTCTTCTCTAGTTCCGCACGTGCGTTTGTCTTCCTTTCTGGAAGTTTAAACGGGTTGTGTCAGGTGGAAGAAAGATTGTGTGTTTGGGGCTTTTGCTTGAAAATGTGGTTGTATGTGGAATAGCTGGTGGCTGTTTCTCTTCTGGCTTTTTGTCAACAGCACATGCTCTTCATTGCTATCTTACCTACTACCCGAAAAATGTGGGACACTGGGTTATCTACTAGCAGTGCTCCTTATAAAGTTTAGCATAAAAGCATTTGGTGGTGCTGTACCCTAAACTATTTCAGAAAAGTTGCTTCAAAAGTTGTTGAAACATTCGGACTCTCTTTCGGCCTGGAGGCTTAGGTTGCAGTCCTGGTAGTTTTACATCCTGGTCTGCTGCTGATAATAGCTTGGCTTCTCATTTCCCCAAACAAATGGTACGTTTGGAGTGTGCTCAATAAGAAAATACATGTTCTTAATGTGCATGTACTTTTTATTAAAACAAGGTTAACACTCTGTTACTTAAAAAAAGCGATCAGGTCGCTTCCGGAAGCGCATTGAGTCTGACCTCTTACTGACAGCTTCATCAGCAACACTGGTTTTCCTTACGATTCATCCTGTTCTCTTGCTGACTTCATGAGCTGCCCGCGGAGATAAGCGTGCCGAACAAATTGCCAGTTGTTGCGGTTGCTTTTACTGGAGTCACACGTCTCGTGATGGAAGGGTTGTCGTACCTGTTAAAAACCTGACAGATGAACCTGTCGCCGCTGACGTGAGACGTGACGAATGTGCCTGTGGTCGTTTCGTTCATCACTGCAAGTGGGATTCTCTTCACCTGCTCGGCACGCGTGGATGTGCGGGATGGCTGAGCAGATTCAAGCCTGCCTGTGTGTCAAACCACAGTCTAGATGGAGCACGGTGGTGGAAACATTTGTTGTTAGAAGAGATGGTTGTAAGTTTGGGGACCTCCTCTGTTAGCTCTGATGCACGGTGACTACAGTAAATGCTTGAAAATTGATGGGAACCTGCTGAGGCCCAGCTGAGCTGCAAGCTTCGTTAGTCTTGAACTTTGGGTTTCCTCTTTTATTAAGACTCCTTGAATTCTACAATTCTCCTTTTTTTTTTTTAGTGTTTAAGCTTCCTGTACTTTGAACATTTGGACACACAATACTGTTCAGTAGCAGCGTGTTTAAACAGAACTTCAAAAATCAAACTGGGACAACCACAATGTAATTTTTATCTATTCTTGCAAAGATACTTAATACTGATTAAAATGTTGGTGTTCAATTTATATTCTGCCTATAAGGAAAACTTTAAGGAAACAGAAACATAGAACGGTTGGGGTTGGAAGGGACCTCTGAAGACCATCCTGTCCAACCCCCTGCCATGGGCAGGGACGTCTTCAACGAGACCAGGTTCTCAGAGCTGTGTCCATCCTGGCCTTAAATGTTTCCAGGGATGGGACATCTACCCCCTGTCTGGATGACCTGTTCCAGTGTCTCACCACCATCCTCGTAAAAAAACACTTCTTCGTATTTAGTCTAAAATATATAGGTGTTTTCACTGCCTGCTAAGCCTATGGACCTGTGTTTTTTACCAATATTCTATGCTGGCTTCGAAGATGAAATAAGAAACAGTACGAAATTGCAGAAAACTTTTTGCTTTTTTTTTTTTTAATCCTCTCTTCCAGGCATTTGAGTTCAGAATTAATTTAGGAAAAAAGCTTAAAACAAACAAACAAAAGGACTAAATAAAGCCAAACCCACCAAACAAAAATACTTCTATTTCGGTGCGGTTAGTCACGGAGTGGAAACATTGGTCTCGGTGACAGCTTTCTTAAAGGGAGCTGCGCAGCTTTGCCGTTCAGGCAGAAAAGGCTGTAGTCAGGTCCTTGCTTGATCAGAAGGAGAAATGTGCCCTGGTGAGAGGTGCTTTGGGGGGAATTTGAGAAGAATTACAGATCTGTCTTGCGTGCTGTTCGTCTGTGACGCTGCTTAAACTCGGGGTACAGCCTGAAATTGTCTTGCTAAGAAAGTAGGATTCATCCCTTAAGGAGAAATATGCACCTCTCTCAAAATGACTTCCATATTTCATCTAGGCATGAAGATCTGTTGCAGCAAGTATTGGGTTTTTTAACAAGATCGGAGTGGAGTTACTCATTTGTGCAAGAGGATCAGCACATGGTGCAGCAGATGCGGTAGAAGCTGTGGTTGGGAAAGGAGGGGATCTCGAAAGGGTGGGGAAAATGCAGGGGCTGTCAGAGGAGGGAATTTCCATCCATCCATCCATCCAGTGCAGATGATGCAGAGAACTTAAATAGAGTTTGCATTTGCTGTTTGAAGACTGCTGCCCTGTACTAGGGGAACGTCGTGACAGCGTCCCTTCAGTGCTGTCGTTGCTCACTAGCTGCGTGCTGGAACGCCGTCGGCTTCGGGAGCGCTCTCGCTTAAGCGACGAAGAACCCACCAGCCTTGTGTTGGGTGGTGGACCTTTGGGTTTAGTAGTTAAATATTTGAACTTCATTTATGGAGTTGTCAGGAAAGACTGAGATCAAATGTTAGAAATGATAAAATTTACTGTAAAGTGGTAGCACCAAGCAGCTTCCATAGCAGCCTAGTTTCATGCAACACGTCTCTTTTTGGTATAATGGGTGGTAAAAGTGAGCGCTCCTGATGGTGTCAGCTCAGTCATGTTGTGGTGGACAGTTTTTCTTGGACGTCTTTGTGTCCTTCCTGTGCTTTTGCTCAAATACCTGACAGCGTCTTGCCATTAACACATGCCTTATGTGCTCTATAACTGATTCAAACTGCAAACGATGAAGTGTTGGGTTTGGTTTTGTTGGTTTTTTTGCATCTAGACACTTGGGGAAGGAGCCCAGCAGGACACATTGTCCAGCGCATCCTCCTGATGTTCAGACAGGCTTGGGTGTAAAAAGGGCAGCTGAGAGAGGTCAGCGTGAAAGCGGAAGGTGGTTTGCAAGGGGGAGGCTCTGAAACGGTGGCATTTGTCAGGGGATTCAAGACGGGAAGAGGAGGAGAGGACTAAAACATTCAAATCAGTGCAGCGCAAGATGGCAAACCTCAAACTCTGAGAAGTGGGAGATATGATTCCGAGTGCTTTTAGAGATGCAAATGTGAAAGAAAAAGAAGACTTAAGATGAGGTGGCACTTTAACAGAATTTTTGATTATGGAGACAAGCACAGGCTGTCCCAGTTCAAATACAGGATAGAAAATATAGTCACTAACTGGATAAGTTTCTTCAGCACAAGGAGGAAGGAAGCCTGCAGAAAGTCTGACCTAGTTTCCAGTAGGGATGATTTGAAGAGGGATAAGTATAAAAGAATATTTTTGCTTCCCTGGCGTTTGTTGTTGGTGTTTTTAATTTTTTTTTTTAATTCATTTTTGATGTTCTGTGACTTGTGCTTGCCAGAGCATGCACCTCGCAGTGGCTGCGGGAAGTACGGACAGTCGGTGAGAATTGTAGTAATGAAAGGAGGACAAAGGATTTGGTCTCCCGCTCAGCAGGACGTTACCAACTTCTGACACTAATATATTTTATTAAAATGGGGGAAGGGAGGCTTGAATCAGTCTTTTGGCTTTAATTGAGAGCAGATGGCAAATTAAAAAAATAAACCCCCCGCCTGCCTAGTGGCTGGTATGAAACTGTACAACTTCCGAGCTGTGAGCTGGTACCTTTGACACCTTGAGATGAGTAAATAAGCTTTGAAAAAAATGACAGGAATGAAGATAAGACTTAGGCTGCCTTGTTCATAATTTCTAATTCCAGTTTTCAGAAAGGAACACAGAAATGTGAGAAATATTGCAGGAAACCAAGGAAACAGGTAATATCTAGAAGACCTCAAAAATAAACCATGTCAGAGAAACTGAACTGATTTCTGTAACCTGGTAGAAAGGAAAGCAAAAAAGTAGTAGATTACCATGAGTTAAAAGCGAAGCTTTTAAGACTCTTAAACTAGCCAAATGTGAGCTGCATGTTAACAACAGCAGTAGAAGGGGTGCAGAAATCTTTGTGAAATGTGTCAGTACTTGAGGGCCTGTGGAGGGATCTGTTCTGGATCTGGCACCGGTCTGGCAGTGCTGACCTGGATGATGCAGTGGGGAATCTACCGAATCTGTAGGTACTGAAATAAAGACACGCTGGGTGTTTCCACTAAAACCAGAAAGGTACTGCACGAGCTAAGTGTATACCCTGTGTTTTTCGTGTTACTTATTTTGAGATTTTGTGGAATAACTGACTGCAAAAACTGAGCAGAAAGGACAGTGAGTCGTGTTCCTAGTGCACAGAAAATCCTGAGGTATTTGTAGCAGTCAGATTTGACGTGCAGCAGTAAAAAAAAAAGGAAAAGATATATGGCTGTTTACGCATTCCAACGTGACAGCTGATTTGTAAGAACGGTGAAGTTGTCCTGCTGTACCCTGTTTTGGAAAGACTTCTGAGCTGCTGTGTAAAGCTTTGAGCACTGGATTGGGGTTTGAGAGCTTTCCAAGGAGCAGGGAGACAGAAATCAGACTGGAAAAGCTGAACTGCAGTGAAAGGGGGACAAATTGATATTTGGGGGGTTTGTACTGGGGGACAATCCTGGTTTTTATTTATTTATCTGTTACTGGTATGACTGCAACATTTTGGTAGTTACTTTACCAATGAAAATCACAGTATATTGCTATTTTTGGTACATTTTTTAATATAGAGAAGGTGTATTGATGTGGTCAACTCTGCATGTAGTTAACCCATGTACAGTAATTTCTTTTCCTTTCTTTCTATGTTTTCTTGCTGTTACATTATTAAAAGTTACATGGCTGTGGGATCTCTGTTGTTGACTGGGAGATAAAGGATGAGGGACTGGTGGTAGGGAGGGTCCTCGTCCTTGTTTTCCAGTAGCCTTTGCTCATCCTGTGATATTTTCGGCGAGGAGCTGGAGATCCTCAGCACACCACAGGCTTCAGAAGATACAGCAGCTCCTTTTGGTGAGGCTCTCGATGGAACAGTTGGTGCTTAAGTCAACAGTAATTTGCTGCTGTGCTGTCTGCATCTTAAATGCTATAAAATTCTTGAGAGTAAATCCAGAAAAACTGGAGTGGAGTTGGCTGCTGATCTTAGTCAGCAGCTGAAGGAATGGTGAGCCTGGGAACTGGGCAATCCTACCCTTCTGAAGTGCCATGTGTACAATTAAGCAAATTGCAGGTGCCTTTATATATAGTGTAGTAGTTTTACCTAGAGTCAATAGTGGAGGAGGTGTCAAAATACTTGGAAAGGATGCCAAGAAGGGGTTTTTTTTTTACTCTATTTTAGGCCGTGAGGTTCAGGAAGAAGAAATTAAGGAAGCTGCACACAAATAACATTACAAAATGCTGCATTTTGAGATGCAGAAATTTGATGCTTGTTTGCTTGGTTGTTTCCCCGCCTCCCCCGGAACATACTGGAGTAGTCCAGGCAATGTTGGAATGGCCAAGAGAAAGGAAAAGGAGGTTTGTTCTCTTAGGTTGAGAAGGAAACGAGCAGTTCTGAGGCTGGAACACAAAAAGGGCACGGACCTGCTGGAATGTGTCCAGAGGAGGCCACGAAGAGGATGAGGGAGCTGGAGCACCTCCCCTGTCAGGACAGACTGAGAGGGCTGGGGCTGTTCAGCCCAGAAAAAGCTCCAGGGAGACTTTTCCTGGTGGCCTTCCAGTACTGGAAGGGGGCTACAGGAGAGATGGGGAGGGACTCTTGATCAGGGAGTGCAGTGCTGGGACAAGGGGTAAGGGTTTCAAACTGAAAGAGGAGAGATTCCCATTAGATATTAGGAGGAAATTCTTCACTGTGAGGGTGGTGAGGCACTGACACAGGTTGCTCAGAGAGGTTCTGGATGCCCCATCCCTGGCAGTGTTCAGGGCCAGCTTGGACGGGGCTTTGGACAACCTGGTCTGGTGGGAGGTGTCCCTGCCCATGGCCGGAGTGTTGTAACAAGATGGTATTTAAGGTCCCTTCCAACCCAAACCATTCTGTGATTTTATGTCAGTCCAGAGACTGACACGGAGCGAGCAGGCAGAGCAGTAGAGGGGAGAGATGCCTTAGTGCAGAGAAACTCGACTGCTTTTGGACCAAAAGACAAGAAATTAGAGTTGCAGACTCCTCCTCCTCCCTCCCTTTACCCTCCGGGGTCTGCCCATGGAGAAGCCGGTGAAAGTGCCCGAGCGCGGCCGACTCTGGCTTGGGGGAAATCACTGAAGTGTGAGGCTGAAACACGTGAACAAAGATATTGGGACGTTTGTGGTTTTCTGGTTGTGGTGCCACTGCGGGGTTGCCTTAGACCTTTAGACGTGGATTATCTGCTCTCTGTCTCGATGAATAACACTCAGTGTGTTTGTTCAGCTGCAGGAATCTGTTAATCTTTCTTTCCTTCAGTTTTCTCCCAGAAACAGGGAGAAAAAACATCTCACCGCGGAGAAGTTTAGCAAAGATTTGAGTGTTTCGCCGCTTTTTTTTTTTCCCCCTCCCTTTTTTTTAATTTTTTTTTTTATTTCTGGGAGAATACATTTGTAGTGGTAGCTGGAAACGAAGGGAGCTGAATGTGCAGGATTAAGCTTGAGGCCCCAGCTTCCTGTGTAAGGGGAGAGAGGAGCTCGCGAAGCCGAAACGCCAGCCAAAAGGAAAGAGAGGGCCACAGACCAATGGAGCCGGCGCGGTTTACCGCTGCCACCGCTGGCTGGGCTTCCTGCTCGTGGGGACACAAATGACATTTGGGGCCCGTTTTGCACTTTCCCCTGGGGGATTTTTAACAGTTCAGAAAGGAATAGGGTTTTATTTCTGGGAGGTTTTAGGTAGAAGAGCTCCTCGTATGTGTTTTGTTATTGAAGACTAAGGCAAATGTTGAGAAATTGGAAAAAAGAAAAGGTCTGGGGTGAAAAAAAGAACGTGAGGAATTCAGCGCTCTTCACCTGAAGAGCTGTGGGTTTGCAGGGGGCTGTCCCTTAAGCGACTCGGAAGTGACGATTCCAAAACCTTGCTGGGAGCTCACTTCCCTTCGAAAGCGCGGTTAAAACTGTAGGTTTTGACAGGGTTTACAGCTCCCTTCCACAATCTGTGATTTGGGAACTGATCGTCAGTATTTGCTGACATTCTCTGCAAACCGGGCGCTAGAGAGTCTCTGTTTTCTGCCTCTTGCACCCTAGGTTCGTCTTTTTGGAGGAAACGCGTGGAGCTGCCTGAAAACCCAACCCAGAGTGAAATATCCAAGTGCCAATAACTTACTAATAATTTTAAAGGCATTTGTAGCAAATTAGGCAAATGATAGAATATTCAGTTTCCTGCTCTTGTGCAGTGATAACGAGCAGAGCATCCTCACTCTTGCAGAATACGATACCTTAAAGAAGAGAAATTAAAAGTTGGTTTTAGAGGGTTATTGAGCTGGCGATTGGCTTTAGCCTGTAGTTACCACCATACGATTGAGTCTGTGGAGTTTTATCCAGTCACCTTGATAAAAATGTCTCTTGTGCCCTTGATAAGCCTCCCCCATTCTACTCGCCCTTCCAGCAGAGGCACTGTGGGGAAGGGCAGAGTTAGTGTTTGTTATGTTTGTCCCATATTCTGCAGATTGTAGCATGTGTGCTCCTTTCTCAGAGGACACCTTGTCCAGTTCCTTAAGTGTCATTAACGTGCCGGCGGCTTCCTGGAAAAGATACTTGAAGGCTCCAGGGAATTGAACTCGGCCTTGCCAGACGCAAACACTTAAAAATACTTCTATGGCAGCGGCGTAAACGGGCTCTTGCTTTCTGATTTCTGAAACATCTGCGTTCCTATTCCGCAGTTTGTTTATTTTCACACAAACCTAAGAAGGAAGAGGCAGCTCGAGGCCGTAGCGGAGCCGTCAGCCCCGGGGAGTCAAGGCTCAAACCAGGAGCGTGGGACTGATGGGCTGCCGTTCTTAGAAGGACTCTTCTCTTCCTAGAAGTCTTCATCCCTCCACCAGGCAGTTATTCTGCTCCCTCTGCTCTCTTTTTTCCCTGCTGTAAATGGTTTTGCTTGTGGGATTTGGTTTTATTTACATATGGCGTTAGTAATGGGGGCTATAGATGCCTACTCGAAACCAGGATTCTCTTGTCTCCTCCATGTAAATAAACTGTTCTTCATGAATGGCTGAAAAAAACCAAAAATCTGTTCCACTTCAGATTATAACGCTGACTTATGGACCAAAATGTATTATTGTGAATATGGTAAGTGATAATCTTTCTTGATGGCAGTTGTAAAGCTGTACAGTATTGTTTTAGAATAGGTCTGATAAATGGTGAAATATTTTGTTACAGATTAATTATGGAAAACAGGAGCTTATGGTTTTACCCTTATTTAAATGTGACATGAATCTTTTCAAAGTAATAGGGTAAATATAGTACTGTTTCTGGAGGCTTAAAAAGAAGATTTATTCTCTAATATTAAGTTTTTAATGTATTATTCATGAGAAAAGCAAAGCTGAAAGCTTTTTTTCTTCCCCTCAGTAGAAATGAACTTGAAGAATACATTATCTGTATAGGAAAAAAGAAAAAAAACATGTAAAGGACTAACTCTTGCTAATACTGGAGTGATGCCTGCAAGTATTGGAATTTCCTCAGGAAAAAGAAACCAGAATTTTGTTGAAAATAAGCTGATAAGATCATTGAATAATTTGCACAATATTACAGGAATTTAATTACTGAAAAAACTCAGGGAAATTCTAGTTAGAATATGCTTTTTAGGGTGACAGGGTGACTGTTTATTGAAGTTGCTTTAACCTCCATGTCTAAGAATTATTACCTCTCTGGTGTGGGTACAGGGCTGGGCTACATATTTTTGTTACTTGTACCACTTTCAAGCTGGATTTTCCAGATGTGTGCATATGCATGCAAGGTATTCATGCATATGTGTGTGTGTATATATATATATACACACAGTTTTTTTAAGGCAGGCAAAATGTGTATGAGCTTTTCTATCTACGGTATGTAAATGGAATTTGGAAAAACACTTAGAGCTGTTTAGCATTAAGTCATATAATAAATTCTTTGAATATGGAATATTTTAAACCTGGTGCAAACTTGTGTTTGTAATTACATTTTCTGCTGTACTATCATTATGAACAAGAAGTATAAGCCAAGTGACATCATTTTTAGTCATCTTTTTCATTTGTACTTTTCAATGTACTTTCTCATTCCTAGGTCACGCTTGGTTTAGTTGCCTGAAATGACTCAAGGAATAAAAAAATACGGAGTTGCATGTTCAGACAAGAGGTCTCAAGATATGTTTTTCCATTGCCTTACTACAGTCTCATGCAACAATTAGTTTATTAATAGGAAAAGTATCTTTAATTAGTAATACCCGAATACCACAGCTGTATTTTGTGGAAGGTGTAACTGAAATTGTTGTTACTTCAATGCCCGGGACCTCATCCAGCAGTATTTCCTAGATAAAGATAATGTCATTTCTAGATGTTGGATAAAAGAGTGTGTGGTAGCACTGCAGGAATTTATGTGACCTGTGATAAGAGAATAAATTTAGGATGTTATATGCTAAGTACTCCTCTAGACCTTACTATTAAATTATACGAGCACCTCTCAATTTTTAATATATATTCACCCCCAAACTCCTTGTGAAAGGCTATGTGTGTGCCTTACTTAAGAACAAAAATTAAGCAGAAAACGTTTTGTAGATGTTTGGGTTTTTTTACCCTGAGCTTAAGGAGTTCTGCTGTAGACAAGGGACCATGGCACAAAACTACTTGTCCAAAGAAATGGGAATTTGGAGCGAAGCAGAAAAGTAAATCCAGTTCTCTTCAGACTTCAATTTGTTGCATTAATTGGTGGTGTTGACCTTTTTCTCTTTGCAGTATATGTATCCTATTAAGAAACACAATGCAGTATTGTCTTTTGTCACTCAGTCCAAAATTTTAAGGAAACCTCAATTCCGTGTCCCCAGCTGTCACTTGGAGCAGTTAATACCTTCTGGCACTACTTGGATTCTTTTTGTATTGTCTTGCCTTTTCATGGGAGTATCCAAAACTTGGAGTTGCAAGAGGAATTACTTATTTCTAGCTCTTTTTTTTGCATATTTGCTTCCAGCCACATTTGTTAATGTTTGATATGAAATTTCCAGTGACACGAGCCACAAACCAAGACAGATGCTTGTACCGTAAGCAGAAGAGAAGGAGGAATGTGGCAGATCTGTAGAATTTTAATTATTTTTGACGTTATTGATGGAAATACACCTATCTTTGGGATTGAATACAACAAAAATAGAGGTGGGAAACTTAAAACCCGTGGCCAGAAAACAGGCACGAACATTACACGAATGTTGTAATTAGCTCTCATTGTTATCGGGTGATGGTGAAGCATGTTTTAACGTGCGGCTTGTCGGAGATATTTGGAAATTGTGCTCGTCCTTCACTAAAGGAAGGGATGAAACAGCATTTTCAATGCTTGAGCCCACTTATAAATGTACAGTAGTGGATCAAATAAGATCTTTGAACAATTGAGTTTTCTCATATGAGGAAAAAAAACCAAACCCCAAATTGTGGATAATGTGCTTGCTTAAGTACTGTGTAACTCGGTGTCCAAGGCATCTTCTGTGTGAAAAAGCTTTCCACTTTCACCTCTTGGCGAAAGGAGGGAGGCAGAGTGGAAGAGAAAAAAAAAAACAAAAAACTTCTGCGGGACTCTGCCCAGAAGCTTTGCCCTGTTTGTGTAAGTTCTTTCCCTTGAGAGTTGTGTTGTGGTCTTTGAGCTGGTACACATAATATTTTGGGCAAACAATTTTCCAGGAAACGTTCTGGCATCAGGCTTTTCCCTACCGTGGCATTTTTCTTGCAACATACGAGGAGGAACTGACTGGAGCTCCCAGGAATTTTGAAAGCCAGGGTACGCTTGGTCGGTGCAGGAGGTTGGTTTTGGGGTCGGGTGTTCTTGGTTCAGCCTTGCTGAGGAGCGTCATGTTAATCCCTGTGGTCTTGTTTTGTTTTTCGTGTGAATGGCGTTTCCCATTTGTATTTTGGATGTGCAGGTTAAGAGTTTGGAGTGGTTAGGCAATAGTTGCATTGCTATGTCTGGAGGAGCAGAAGGATTAACTGAAGGGGTTATTTTGCAGCGTTTTTAGGATAAGCAAGCTTGATGGATTGTTTCTGGTCTCAGCGAACTCTCCTGACTTACAGGAAAGACTGAAGCAGGGATGCAGGGGGTGGTGATTTTTCTCCTGACTGTAAATGTTTGCACTAGAAACAGCTGAGCTATTGAGCAGCGGCTCTCAGTGGAGCTTCGGAAAAAAGATAAATGGCGTTTTTTAGGGTGGGTTCTAGGGTAGACAAATCAGATGAATTACACCCTACAAGTGCTTATCCGCTTGGCTTTGAGAACGCTGCCTGTGGTCAGCTGGGCTGGCGGCTGCCCTGCCAGGAGGTTCAGGAGAGTATCCACAGAAATTGCTTTGGAGCTGTAATGACGTAACTGAAACGAAAAATAATAGTAGTTCTGTTAAATGCCGAGACCTGTTACCACCCGGAAACTTGCCACCACTTACTGTCTGGGTCTTGGCAGGAGGTTTTTGGCAGTGTATGTCGTCAAACACACCGGACCTTGCTTTGTTGATGTTGCAAGGCTGGAGTTCCTTGCTTGTGCTGGGACCGCGGGAGGGGACTCATGCCTTGGTTCTTGCACACGAATCACTGGAGCAGAGTTCTCCTCCGTAGTGTTGCAAGAGTTGGCTCCGGATTTGTGCAGTTGATCTTTGTTAAATTTTGATCAGGGAAAATCATCTTTGGTCATGCATTTCTCTTGTGTTCTACCGTGTCCCAAAGGAAAATAAATCATGTAAGAAAGGCAGTAATCAGCCTGATACGCAGCTATTTGTCCTCCTCATTTTGGTTATGTAGCAATTGGAGAGATGCTAGATATTTATCTCTCT